>NW_003852464.1:3701691-3704143 GCF_000181295.1 Otolemur garnettii
AGGGTACAAGTGAATCATTCTAAAAGCAGAGTATGAACGTGTTAACTCAATAACTAAGAAAATGACATGAAGGTTATGTTGACCAGTTTGACAAGAGTATTTCAAAATGTATATGAAAACAGCACACTGTACCCCATGATTGCATTAATGTACACAGTTATGCTATAAGAAATAAAAAAAATGAATAAATATGTAGTCTGTAAACAAAAAAAAAGAAAAACTTAATATGATGCCTGAGGGAAGACAGCCATAATTAGATAGATAGCCATAATTATTGTTGATAATCCCTGTCAATTATCACTCTTTGTGTATAGGTGCTTATTTCCTTATCAAGTCATCTAATATTCATCCCATCTATAATTTAAAAGAATAGCTAACTGTTATCAAATGCTTACTGCCCCAAAACACTTTATACGATGGACTTGTTTAATCCTCATATAATTCCTCATATAATCAAATGCTTACTGCCCCAAAACACTTTATACAATGGACTTGTTTAATCCTCATATAATTCCTCTGAGTCAATACTATTATTTTCCAAATTTCACTGAAATATTAATATTATGCAAGATGCCTCAGGTCGGAGTAGGAAGTAGCAGGACTGGGGTTGTACGGAGCAGACGGACGTGAGTCCTTGCGTTCTCATCCTCTGTAAGACACTGCCTCACTAGGAGCTTAATCGACTCTTCTGCATTTTCATATCTTTAATTCTAATAGCTGTTAAACAAAAGGAACCCGTGAGATTCAAGTTTCCTTTTTAAAATAAAATCATGCTGGCTTCTAGTGATTAATACTGTATTTCTTTCCTGTTTCTTTTCTGCTGTTTCCTTTCCGTCTTTTCTTTCTTTCTTCCCTTCTTTCCTCCGTTCCTTCCCCCCCTCTTCTTCTCTCCCTCCTTCTCTTATTTCCTTCCTTTCTTCCTTCACCCCCTTCTTTCTGCCTTCTTTAGATATTTTCTTTCTTTCTAAATGTTCAATGTAAAAACATATATATTATCATGGTGCACAATAAAACATCTGATCATAAACTATGTACATAGTGATGCCATAATCTGATGTTTGTATTCAAATATTTGTACATCTAATATTTGCCAAGCATAATATTAGACACTATAGTTTCAATGAAGAGCAAGTTTTAGCCACCACACTTAGGCAGATTACAAGGCAATTATAGCAATGTTTGTTAATTCTAAGGAACATGGTAGAGTCTTGAACAGAGTCCTGCCTGAATAAATGTTTCCTAAACTTACTATGAGAGTAGGGATATAAATGCCCTCATATCTTTAAGTCAGAGTCCATGTCATTCGGGTCTAACATCAAAATAATAATCGTTCAGAAAAGTGCATTGAGTTAGATGCTCTTCAACTTGACCTTGGGAAACATGTCTTACCTATTTTGCTTCATGTTGCAAGCCCTCCTTGTTTCCTACCCAATCTATCTATCACCCTTTTTTTATTGTTTCCTAGTAGAAGCCTAATTTTGTCCTAGATGAGAATGCAAGTCTATACATTTAAACTTTCCAGACTCCCTTAAAACTAGCAATGATTTTTGATCTAGTCAATGAGATAGAAGCAGAAGTCTGCTAGGGAGCTCTGGGATATCTGGTTAATACTCATTCACGTACTAATTCATTTTAATATAAGCGTTAGTCCTTTTTTTCTCCATATTTCTCCTTCTTGCCTGGAACATGGACATGAATCTGGAGTTACAGCTACCAGGTTGAAACTATGAGTGATAAATGTAGTAGAAGCAGTGTGCAAAACATGGTAGAGTATAAAAATACAACTTGGGCTTCAGAATCTATATTGAATAAGAGGGGAAAAACCTACATGGTTAAGAAAGTAACTTAAGATTTCTCTGTTCTTGCAGTCATGTCCAATTTCTAACCGATAAATGGTGGAAAATCAGCTGCAGGCCCAGAGAAAAGATCCAGGAACTGGAGATTTGCAGGATTTCCTGATGAAATGTCTGTATTTTCAATGCATCAGCCTGCAGTGAAAGTCACCACTAAACAAGGTCTGCTCTACACAGTGGATGCAATCAGCACATTATTATCATCTAACTCTGAAATAGTCACAGACAGCCAGGGTGGAAAGATAGAGACCAAGGCATGTGGTAAACAGAATTCAGAGGAAATGCGTTCAGTGCGGGGAGGAAAACAATTATGTATAGCTGACTCCTTAGGATAAAACTTGTAAAAGGGTCACAAAAATGGAACAAGGACAAGTAGCCATTGTAAAAGAGGAAAATGGAGTAATAAAAATGCTAGGAAAATTCTAGGAAATATATTAGAAAATATGAAAAGGAGTTCATTAAGGAAGAGAGAAAATAAAGTTGGGAGTTTCATCTAGAGAAATATTAAAATGTATTGGAAGATATGAGATAAACAATTAGAATATCACAAGATCAACTGAGGGGACCCAATATCTGACTAATAGAAGTTACAGAAAGAA
>NW_003852464.1:3704662-3705930 GCF_000181295.1 Otolemur garnettii
AGATAAGTAAGTGAGATGGTGGCTCCATAAATCAATTTGATTTAAGCATTCCGCATTGTACATCAAATCATCAAAATTATTGTGTCCCATAATTGCATATAGTTATTATTTAATAAAAAAATAAAAAGCCTAGTGTGCCCCATAATTACATATAGTTATGATTTAATAAAAATAAATAAAGAAAAAGAGCCTGAGAACAGGTGGCAACTGGAACAGGAGGAAAGCTGGTTAAGGAGAGTGTTCTTAAGGGAGGGAAATGGGTTTGAGAGATTTTCTGTACTAAACAGTTTGAGATTAAGATTGAGACTGGGAAATTCCACATACATAAAAAAGTTAGCATATGAAAACAAACAAACAAAAAAAGCCAATGCTAACTCCAGGGAAAACAAGTAAGTAAATACAACCCTTGTATATCTAGTACATAGAAGACAGATTATAATAGTGTTATCCCTCGGATGTTGAGTGAAAACACTGGGAGGGATGGGGAGAAGGGAAGAACATGGATAGAGGGGTGTTGTTAGAGAGGGCAGTCCTCATGCCCCACACCCAGAGGACTGAACTTGGAAAGTCAAAGAACATGAGTCAGAATAGGTTTACTATGAATCAAGTTTATAGTACAAGAAATGGTTGAAAGTTTCAAAGACGTTGTTTCAAAGATAGTTAGGTGTCAGAGTGGCTGCTTTTTCTCTTTTATTTCTGTGTTTGCGATGGGTGGATAGTCGCATGCTTTGAGGCACAGTTTGTTTAACTTTTTAAAAATTTCATAACAATAAAAGTAAATAGTAGTAGATAAAGATATTGGACTTTGGATTTACCTTTTGAAAATCCATAGCTAGGAATTGGACATATGGTAATTTTAAAACATGAAAGGCTCTAATTTCCAGTTTAACTATTGTGGATGTATAGAACATATTTTCTGCACAATTTATTAAGTTATTCCTCCTCTGTCATGTTGAGTCTGTGTTATTGCCTTGGCTCTGTGACATTCATGTATTCCCTCACTTTCTCAATTATTCTTCAAATATTTATTCAGTGAGCTACTAGTCCAGGAACTAAGGACACAGCAACAGACATAGCAGAAGACTTCCCTGTTGGAATTAAGCTTAGCTTTTGGGCATTTGGGGGTAGAATGTCCTTGGCTAAGTCATGTATTGTAATTTTTACTTGGTCTTCAGACTTTTTATCCGTAAATGGGTATAATATTACTTACCTACCATTTCATGACTTAATTACAAAGACCTGTCCAGACTAATTTTTTTTTTTTTTTT
>NW_003852464.1:3706768-3717005 GCF_000181295.1 Otolemur garnettii
CAAATAAATCTATTGAGAATCAAAATGCACTCAACTGCTTATGATGCCAAACAAAGATTTTGCTAAACATAGCAACTATATAATGCTCCCTATTCCCTGCCCATCAGCTTGGATATTGAGACTGTTTTGTAAACCTGAGGAGACATGCCTTTTAATATGTATTGGAAGGTCGAAAGTTTAGAAAGTGTGGAAGTATAAGAGAGAAATGTGGTATCATATAAGAGGTCCTAGGTTTTATCCTCGGAAAAGCACTACATACCTCACTGCTAAATATCAACTTTGAAGTACCCTCTTTGGGAAGTATAGTCCACCCTTCAAAATAATTTTGGAACTCTTGTTCTGGAATGGCCATCAGAGCCGTTGTAGTATTACCACTTGATGTCCTAAATATCATCAAAATGTCTTTGTTTCAACATTTCCTTTATCTTTGCATAAAGAAAAAAATTCACTGGGGGGCCAAAGGAGGTGAGTAGGGACAGTTATCCAATAATAATAACTTACTTAGCTATAAGCTATGAACTCACTCACAGACAGCGCATGTGAACTGGTGTGCTGTCCATAATGCAAGAGCCATAAACTGTTGGCTGAGATTTTCAGATAAGATTTTCCTGTTTCTCTGTTAAAGTTTACTTGATCTTCTATGCGTCTTATGGTCAGCTGATATCTTTTACACACAATTCATGAATTTTTGCAATGTATTGGTAGTTCTGCTCATTACTGGCCACCCTGAACTCCTCATCAGGAGTGCTTTCTCTCCCTCCAGAAAAAGGTTTAATCCATTTGTACAGTGCCACTTGTTTCATGGCATTATCCCCATAAACCAGGACTAACATGTCCCTTATTTCACTTCCACGCTTGCCAAGTTTAACAAGAAATTTAATGTTTGTTCATTGGTTTAATTCAAGCCCTGACATTCTCACAATGGTACACACAAAAAATATAACAACAAAAATGAACATGACTCAGCAACACATGCCACCCAGATGCAGCTGTGAGACACTGATATACCAAGGTTGTGCAACCTTACTGAGTTGTCTGAACAGTGCTGTCAATGTAAGCACATGGTGCCAAGTTCATGCACTTAACTGTCAAACCTCATATTTAGCAAACAATATACTGGAAATGGAAACGTACCAGACAAAGTGTACGGTACAGTATAAAACTAGCACCTATTACCTCTACCATCATAGTTTGCACCATCATTACTTCTGGAACAGCAAAATCGTTCAGACAGGTTTTCCTGTGTCTGTTTTCCCATTAAAAAGATAAACCTTATTATAACGCTCCTCTCCCGAAACAGCCATTATTTTCTCCACCAGGCCACAGTTCCTACAATAATCTATAGAAAATGTTAAATGAAAGAATCAATCAATCAATTACCAGTGAGACTTGGGTCACTCAATTTATATGTTAGGTGTTAAAATTGACATAAAAAGCAATTCAAACATTGGAAAAAAACTTCCTACTGAGATCCAGGCCATGTGGTATGATTAAGGACTCTTTAGCAATTTAGGAGAAAAAGTATATGTGTGTTCCAGTGTTTGGGGTTCCTTTATGGCAAAGGCTTAAGTGTTAGTTGGGGACATGGATGCCATAGTCATTATGTTGATAAGTTAAACGCAAGGGAGAAAATACAAAACACACAGCTGTATATCCTGAGTCCCTGGCTATCATCCTCTTGATTCTATATGACACATCCTATATCCTCCATAACAGCTTAAACCACATATTTTAACACAAACTGGGTACTTCTGCTAATGAGTAACACTGCACTGATGTAGATTGATATATAGGAGACACACGTGGGGCTGAACTAAAATCTGGTCTGATGTGTCAAGGTCAGAACAATGAGAGGCCCATTGTGAAAGTTGTAGAAAAACTAGAGCTCATGTAAACTCTGTTATCTGGAATATGATAAACTGAGAAATGATTAAGGGGCATCTCTGCACATATATGGTAGAAACACGCGATTAGTTCTTCAGATAAAATTCACATGTGATTAAACAAAGAGAGATTAAGTTATGGACAGCATCATGAGAGTGCTGGGTTTATTTTATTCCATTCTAATTATTTGAAAATTGATAATTTGCGACATAATGACAACTTCCCATTGATCTGAATATTGGATTAAATGAAATACCCTGGCATTGCCAACTGAATTGATTGCATCTAATGAGATAAAGATGTGGAAATAGCCAAGGGCCTTTCTTCACAAGCTGCGATCTTCCTGCAAATTCCTTGCCAAAGAAAGAAGAGACAAAATACTATTGGAAAGTCATTTTCAACCCATGCTCAAATCATTCACTGGCAAACCTTTCTTTTTATATGACTGAATATTGTTTGCTTGGCTAACTTGGCTAACTTCTAGAATAGATTGGTTGACTTGGGGCAACAGAATAAGACTACCAAAGGACATAAAACAATTCAGAACAATTTTTTTTATATCAAAAAAGTTCTCATAAGTGAAACTTTTCCAGTTTAGATAAATATTACATTTTTCTTACATATTACATTTTTCTTAAATATTACATCTTTCTTAAATTTTAGTTATTCACATAACCATGCCTAATAGCTCTACCACATCCATCTTTAGCTTACTCTATTTTTCTTTCTTTTGCTTAAATCCATTCATCTAACTTAGAATTAAATGCATGATTTTAAGGGAAATAGTATATCACTACCAAACTGTAAATAGCTATTGTTTACTCAAGTTAACTACAAATAAAATGAAACACTGTTTTCAAATTTTAGTTCTGATTCTAGGACTATGATCTCTTTGTCAGAGTAAAGATAGACACCTTTTTTCTAGGAGTTAAAGTCTGGTACCCAAAACAGATTGTGGGTACATGTGTATGTGTGTGTGTTCATGTGTTTTAAACATGAGATTAAAAAAAATGTAGTTAAGCTCTTATATATATTTTAAAATTTGATACCTTTGTTATAAGACTTTTTGGAATATTTAAAATTCATGAGCTTTGTTATATCTGGGGGCATATGTTATGTAGGGTTTCACAAGGTGCTTTGAGCATGAAACATTTTCTAAGTGGGACATATTAGAAAATACTTATTGCTTTCAACATGCACTGGCAAATTGTGTTCTTGCTTTTGCTGTTTCTCATATTCTTTCATACAGCTATGTTGATCTTCTTTGCTTTTCCTAAATGACTTAGTCCTTTTTTTAAACACAACACAAAATTTCATCTCCATTCTTTACTCACAGTTTCCTTCCACTGCTAGATTATTTTCAGTTGTTAACACACATTGTTTCTTCACACAACTGTTTGTACTCAAAATAGCTGAACAGTAGAAACACCCTAATTTATGTCAACTGCTGAATGGTTAAACAACCTGTGACAAATCCATTCAATGGAATACTATTTAGCAACAAAAAAAGACTAGCTTACTCAATTATGCTACAACATCAGTGAATCACAAATATTAAGTAGAAAATAAATGCACCTCCCCCAAAAGACACAAAAGGCCACATCTTTATACGGAGTGTTCAGAAAAGGAGACTCTATAAAGACAAAGTAAACGAGAGGTTGCCTGGGCTATTCTGGGAGGGGAGATTAACCATTAATGGGTAAGTGGCATCTGGCCGGGGTGGTGGAGATTTCCTAAAACTTTTACTATATGATGACTGCACAATTTGGTGTATTTACTGAATTCTCTAAATGTTACATTTAAAATGGCTGAATTTTGTGGAATATAAATTCTTCGTTAATAAAATTATGTAAAAATTTCAGCCAGCCAGCCATCCAAGCAACTATCCATCCACTGGTCTGTTCTTCCTTCTCTAAAATTCTTTCTCTTATGCCTCAACCCAAAGGTGACCTTTCCTAATTTCAAAAAAACATACCAGGGTGTTTTTCTGTATCTTGGATCTTTTCATCTGCCTTTCTGATATGAGATTCATTTGAGTATTTGCATAGTATTTTTACTAGATTGTCAGTTTATGCAGACAAACTATTCTGAACCAGTTGAAGTGAAAAATGTATATGCATTTATTGACTCTGAGTATATGAGGAAAATTCTGTTTAATAAAAGTTAACAATAATAAAAACAAGCGAAAATACCCACTAGTATTATTCCAGCTATGAAATCTATAAGACATGAGATGTCATGCCTCAACACCTCTGCCATTTATCCAAAGGATAATGATAATAATAGCAACAACAGAAGGCAGAGAGCAACTGCCTTTCCTGAATGCTGAGTTACGGGCTGGCCATGCTGCTGGTTGCTTCTCCTTTTGTAGATATTCTTCCAGAAAAAGAGACTGAAACACAATGAAGTTAAGACAATTGCCTTAGGGCTGATGCCCTGAACACAAAGCCTGAGGCAGGATTTGTGCACATATGGCTATAGAGGCTTTGGTCTCAAGGGACACTAGGAGTGTGATGCAGGAAGGTAGAAAGAATGATGTAGGAGTCAAGATGTTTCAGGGGAAGTCTACTTTAATCTGGAGAGCTGTGGAAGAGAAACAGGCGAGCAGTCTGTCTAGCCTAAAGACCAGTTACTATGTGTGTGTGCGTCCATGTGTAACTCCCACACACTTTGGCTGAATCACTCAGGAGTAATCCTGCAGAGAAGGGAACAGGTTTAAGCCTTAGTGAATTCCAATCAGTAGGGGATGGACACACCCACATGGAGAAGGGGTTCCAAGAGACCTGAGCACTTGCTGCAGGTGTTGGCTGAAATCACACACTGAGGAGATAAAATACCTGACATTCAAACTCCAACACTGCTCATGCCTGTACTAGCACCTCCAATCCTCTACTTTTGTCTCCACTGTTATATTTTGATCTTAACACACACACACACACACACACACAACTGCACAGTATCCCCCCGTTATGGCCTAGGTTGGTCCATAAGAATCTATTTTTAAATGAAATATTAATTCAAAGTAGGATAACAAAATCAAGCCTATCTGATGACCTTCTTTAATCTTACCTTTAATGAATAGATAAAAAAATTTAATTACATGCATTATTTAAACAGTGTCTGAGGAACTTGGAGGCTGCTTGAAAAGAGCTGATTTCTTCCAGCATTTTAAATGTTCCCCACTCCACATCTTTATTTAGATTAACACATTTACACTCTCTATGAATAAAGATTTGCTCAGAATCTCAGTTAGGATAGTATTAAGATCACCACGTGTGCCAAATCAATTAGTCTGAATTTCTGAGAAATTACATCAGAGGTAAAATCATAAAAACAAGTAAACTTTGATGGTAGGATTCAGTAGATGGGCTAACAGCCTGAAAAAGGATAAAAATGGCAAGAAACTATTAGCAAACATACAAACAAAAACCAAAGGATGGCGCGATTCCTGCCAGATAGCGCTATGCAGAGGAATAATGAGCTTTTTCTAAACAAAGCAGGACTTACTCCAATAATATTAAGACCATGTATAGGGAATGACACAAACTATAAGTGGAAATTGCTTGCCAGAGCTCTCAGAACCTGTGCTCATTCATTTTCATCCTTCCCCCAGTTCAGTCTCATTGCCATTTAAATGCAGACACAAGGGGAATTTCCATGTCATCCACTAGTCATGGTTACCTACCTTTCCCCCTTATCTGTCCTATTTTGTCTACTGTGAAAGCAGCCTCACAGCACTGAACTTTATAATAAGTAGCCAAGAGATGCAATTACTTGGATACAAAGAGATGTGTTTGACTGGATGATATGTGTGTACATTCCAGGTTGAAAATAAAATGCTGCTTTGCATACATGGCTTTGATAAAGTCACCATGGCCTGCTACTAGGATATGGTAATTGGTTGAGCAGGCAAAACTTAACATGGCTTGAGCATATGTGGTGATAGTTGGCACCCCAAACTGGCTCCATTTTAAGCCACAGAAATAACAGAATTGGGGGCGAAGATATATTGAATGGGTAAAAGCAAGTTTGAGTCAGGGACCAATCTCTGGAAGTAAGTGCTCCAAAAAGAGAATCCTTTATAGAGTGATGCATCTTACATTCTATTTTAAACCACAGCCAGAAATATTTCTCCTCAATAAGAAAACTGCCTTGAGTGTTGCTGTTGGTCGGAAACCTCCATACATTTTTTTCTCATTCATTGAACAGAAGGGAAGGTGGATGACATCGGTGCTGTGTCCTTGTGATTTGCATCTGTCATTCAATTATCACACTGAGTCTTTGAAGAGAAAATAGTATCCTTTTTTGTTGATAGAAGTGAGACTTAGAAAAAAATGTTAAAAAGACAAAAAGAAAAGACAAATAATAACATATTAATGAAGGGACGGAGCTTGGGATCAATTCTAGGCTTCCAATACACATTTCCATGTGTCCACTTTTCCATGTACCCTAAGTTTAATACAACATCTCTCAAATGTGTCCTAGATGTCATCAGGATGCCAAGACTGCTTAGAGTTAAACACAAGCAGGTTTGTTTACAACAAGATTCATCAACATTTTTAACATGCCCGAGTATATTTTGCACCCTCCAAGAAGGATCTACAGGATTGTATGTCAAGAATTCCATGACTGTCGAGGCCCTTCCCCCATAAACACTGCCTGACATTCAACGTCCACTGCCAACATTTAGAAACAACTATTTCTCCAGTCATATTATACAGTATAAGAGACAGATGAGAGCTAGAAGAACTTCAGTTTGTATTTCAGAGCCTTTTACATTGCCTGGAACGTGACAAGCTTGCATTAATTTGGGAATTGAAAAAAGCACCATTTAGATGATTCAACAGAATACTATGTATGTTTCCACTGGAATGTATTTATAAATATAAGAAAGGAAATGCATATGCACTAAACAGAGGTTCATATCTCTTAAAATTTTTATTCAAGAGCAGAACAAGAGTATGTCCATATAATGTCTGATGAATGTTATAATAACACAGCAATGCGGAGTTATGTTAGGCTAGACACTGGCCTTGGGGCACAATATACATTACTCATTTAACCATCATACCAACTCCCAGAAACTGATATTATAATCTCCACATGACAGATGAGAATCCTACAGCCCAGGTTAAGTCAATGTACTTCTCAAAAATTCTACTAGTGACTTGCACAAGCAAGTGTGTGTCAGAACTAAGGACCAAGGTACTTTCCACTAAATTTCCTACTGCTAATGACTCCACATGAGGCTGGTTGTGCAAGGAGGTCTGGGTGCTTTGGGACAGCTTCCCTAGCCTCCGTAAAAACTAACTAGGGCTCCTGGTATATTATTTCTTCTTCTTTAACTTTCTGCTCCTATCTTCCTGTCTTTTTGTGCTTTTGTTATTTGGAAATCTGCAAATATAATGTAAAAAATTGAGAAGAAAAACTATTATAAAATTTAATTTGGTAGAATAATGGAAATGTTAGTTTACAGACATTTGGTTGGCTCCCTTACTGTTCAATTATAGCCATTTGTCGAGCACCTACTAAATACAGTTGCAATAGATGTAAACACATATTAGAAACCCTGCCTGGAAACAAAAGGGGTTTGGGGTTTACTGAAACAGACAGATAATTTGCATGTTGGAAGTTTTGTTCCACCAATGGAAAGATGGATGTTGACACATGAATAGCCTCTCCCAAGGTGTTTCTTGCTACCAAGAGATAAACACACATCTCTAAGAGCACTAGTGAGTCGGGGCTGTGAACTTAGCATTGGATCACAGCATAGTGACGCTCCCTCCTCACCAGATGATACTTGTAGCTATAACCTTGTAAATTCCCTGGTTTTCTCTGACACTTTAACCATGAACAGATGTATTCTTATGAGGGAAGACACATGGAAAACTCAACATAAAATAAAAGAGAATCAAGTGAAAACAGAAACTCATCACTATTACAAAAAAAAGGAGGGGGAGAAAACGTGGACTAACCACTTATTTTGAAAAATTATAAGTGATTCTTAAAAACTATTACAACCAAATGCTTACATAGTGTTGACCTTGGGCCTGACAGGGCAGGTACTTTCTATATTTTAACTTCCTTTAGCCTCAAAACTTCATGAAAGCAATACTATAATTATTTCCTTTACCTTGATGACAAAACCAGGACACGGATTGGATAAGAAGGGTGTCCAAGATGCTACATAGTTAAATGCTGGATCCTGGGTTCAGATAGCCTCTCTAAAGGGAGCACCTGACCACCATCGGGCCACCCAGGATGCAATGTTTTGCAAGTGGAGAGACCTCTCTTCCTTGTGACTGCATTTCACATCCTGCCTATATTAACTCATCAGTCTCCACAACAATGCCATTGGAATGAATCTTATTCCCTCTTATTGATAAAAGGAAACTAAGATCAGATAATTAGCTATTGGCTGAGGCTGGATGAAAACAAGACTATTCAAATCCAACTCTGTGTGCTTTTTTGAGGCATTGTTTCAGGACTCAAGATCTGTGAAAGTGCAGGTCATATCTTACTGACTTTAGATTCCAAATTATAACATAAAGTTTTCTTCCTACACCAAACAGCATCAGTTGGAATTGCGATCAAACTATTAGTTTCCTCTATCTATTCTAGAAAAATATATAGTCAAGAAAAAGAAAAAGAATATGGATCATCCCTTTGGATACATTTTATACATAACTTTTGAAAGAAGTGAAAAAAAGGAAGGACGACATAGGAGTTCTTGCTGGGAAGTCATTCAGTGGCATCTTATTGGTGGTCTCAAATGCTTTGACGTACTTTGTCAAACCTCTCTAGACCACGCTTTTCCTTCTAATCTATTCCTCATATTAAATAATTCTTACCTAGGTTTTCTCATGAATGGCACCTACTGAAATGCAAGCAGGCTGCTGCTAAGATAATTAAATAAAACGTCCAAAGAGGTTGAGAACTGCCAAAGAGCAGTAAATTCCCATCCTGTACCCCATTCCTCACCGGGCCCTTTCTCACACACTACATACCAAGGAAATAAAGCCATATGCATCCACAGAGTGAAATGGGTTGTCCCTCGAGATAATAAAACCATAATTCCTCTAGAAGGGGCAAGAAATGAGCTCTCCTATGAGTTAGGCAAGACTCCCTGGCAAAAACATCAATACGCCGGGTCCTTGGTGACTTCCCTGACTTAGGAATATTTATAGAGATGGCTCCTTATCAACTATTCTAGAAACTGTTTGACTTGAAGTTGAAAAATGACTTCAAGGTATAAAAACCTGGCATTAGTTCTAAGATGTTGACCCTGAGTTCCCTTATTTTTTAAAGATTAAAAACAATCTCAGAACTCCTCAATTTTAAATATGTTTTCTGAACCAAAAAATGTTTTTACTTTTACATTGATAAATTACTATGCTCCAGAGGGCACTGTGTTGGTTTTTTTTTTTTTTTTCCTTTTGGAAAAAAGAAATATGTTTCACATTGATATTCTTTTCCTGTAAAAGTGAACCTCTAAAAAAGTTACATAAACATATTCCAAAAATGGACACATTGGAAGAAGAAAGGAAAAATGCGACATGTGTACAAATCCACCCCCTGTGTGTGCTTTTCTAATGAGACCATCATTTTTTTAACTGTTCTTGAAACTTGTTCTTTTAACTTAAGAAATCTATTCTGAAACATAAATGTCTTAACACAATAACTAAAAATGCCATGAAGGCTATGTTAACCAGTTTGATGCAAATATTTCAAATTGTGTATAAAACCAGCGCATTGTACCCCATGACTGCATTAATGTACACAGCTATGATTTAATAATAATAATAATAAAAGAAATCTATTCTGAATATCTTTTCAACACAATGGTGCCTGCCAGGCTCATGGAACTTAGGGTAAGTAGATGGCAGAATTTATCAACATGCAAGTGAAACAAGGTTCTTGCCCAAACTGAATGAATTCCAAACTGAGGCATGGCCAAGGGGGATGCCACTGATTAGAGAAGAACCAGGCTTAAAAGGGGCAGTAGGCTGAGACCTAAAAGGCAGCAAGGAAACCACATTGGTCATGACAGAGCCTTTGTGAGACCAAGCAGCGAAATTCATGACTCGATGAGTAACAACCAGGCAGAGGTATGAACATCTACGGCACCCATAGGAGGGACCAAAACTGGGCACTCAAAGCACTGTATGTCTATTAAATATGTGTTCTTTCCAGATAATAGCCTCTGAGCCAGGATCATTTGAGGATTTTATAGAAGAAGAAACAGAGAATCAGTAAAGTTAAATAAGTTGCCTGAGATCACATAGTTCCTTAGAGCAGAGATTGTAGTCAAGGTGTTTTTCTTCCAATGGTGCAGCGTGTCCCACTTCAACCC
>NW_003852464.1:3717252-3736009 GCF_000181295.1 Otolemur garnettii
TGTACCTGTGCACATCCGCGTGTGTGTAGATTCCCATACAAAACTATATTCTTCACTGATTTGAATAACTACTGAACACACATTTTCAAAGGCAGGACATCCAATCTGTAACAACTAGAGATTAAACTTTCCAAGACCTAATCAGAGATTGCTGGCTAAAAGTTGCAGACACAAGAGAAGCATAAATGCAGAGCCATTAAAGATATCTGCTAAAAAATCTTCATTTTTGAAACCCAAAATGTAAGCAGAAAAGTCCTCTCTGTATATCTGAATTTTGCTCTATTTGTAAAGGTATAGTATATTAACAATTTTCAGTTTTCAGGACTTCATCTGTTACTTGAAGAGCAGACTGCTCTTCATAATCATTTTTATTATAACAAATAAACTAGTCTTTGCAACCATTTTATTAAATGTTCTCCCTGAGCAAGTATATTATTTGATTGACAGCATGCTATTGCCACCACACCCCTGAGAAATGAAGTTTTAACTCCCCAGCTATGCTCAACACCCAACTGGAGGAATGACCATCCTCTCTTGTTGAATTTCAACTCTCTGTGGTTGTTCCTACATCATATGAGCTGTTATGTCTATTTTACAGACTTGGAGGTTGAACTAAACAGATTCTCTCTAATACCCTTGCTGTTTTCCCCATTCTGCTCTTCTCTTTGAATATGTATGTTAAGAATGATCTTACAGTAAGATATCCCCTCCCCCGCCCAAAAAAAAAGTCTACTTTATTTGAGTCAGAGCCTTTTAAGATTATGACCACAAATCTCAAATGGGCATTCAGGACTGCTTGGCAGTCTTCTCACATTTGTTCAGTAAATTCACTTCCCCAGGCTCTGATAAGGCTGTGTTTTCTCTCTTCTCAAAATAGTCATTGCTCCTCATCCTACTAATGTTTTTTATATCACTGTCTCACATAAACTGAGGAAGAGGAAGAATTCAGACAGGGGGAAGAATTCAGACACAAAGCTTTTCCCTTCCCTGTTATGCATGATGGGTCACCTCCCTGTTACGAATGAACCAATGTCTATGTAAGTTCAATGAATGAATGAGTACTTATGAATATGGAGGACTCCATCCAGCCTGAATGGAGAGGAAGAGAAAAATCAGCGCAGGCATTTCTAGGGTGGTGCTACAGATCTAACACACAGCTGGATAACCACATAGGAAAGAAATAGTAAATAACAAGCAGATGACATTCACCTTTGCCCCACGGCCTCAGTTTTGCCTTACTTGGCTTTGCACACTGTATCTAATAATTTAATGGGCATATTTATAAAGGACTTTAATAGAGCCAGCCACTATTGAATTATTAGTCTTCACAATGACCACTTATAGATGAGTAAACTAAGGCTTGAAGAGCCTTAAGATGCCCAAGATCAACCTATAAGTGAAGGATCTTGGATTCAAATCTATGTTTTTGATGGGAAACTCACTCTGTCCATTCAGCCATGTTGCCAGTCAGCCGCTGAGACCTTCCCTGAGGCCCAAGTTTAACTGAGTTTCTATGCAATTCCATGGGACACAGAACTACATTTCTCCTACAGGCAGAAAGACCTGGTAATATCATGCTATCCCAGCCTTACTGTGTCAGGCATGAATCTAGGTGGTCATAGAGATAGGAAGAGAGACATGGAGACCCCTGCTGTGCCTTTCATGTCCAGCCTGCTACCTTTGTCTCCAGACCGAAATTGTAGTAATAATTCTGCAAGACAAAAATAAGACCTAAAATCACAACAGGAGCAAATCTTGTTTTTGTGGGGTCTATAAGAATATATTATTTAGAGAAGTGGGGTCTATAAGAAAATCATATATACAAAATTTGGCACAGAACTTAGTATCTACTTTGGATAGGAATGGGAAGAAGCTTGTGCCCTTGAACAGCTCTATCTCTTAAGCTTCATTTACTGCAAGGTAATTCTGCCTCTGACCATGATCCAGCTCTACTTAGGAGACAGGTGCATGATATTTGGAAATCCGTACTCTTTAGGAGGACAGCTAGCTTTGGAGTCCTCACTTGGCCTCTTCTAGGCGTACAGTCTTAGGCAAGCAACAGAAACTTCATCAACAAGTACTTTCTCCTTCGTTCAATTTTCAGTGATAACTAGTTCATAAAAATTGTTGCCAACATGAATAATGCATGGGAATCTTGGCCAGTGTAGCTGGCATGTGCTCAACGAAGTGCTCATTAAGTGTTGCTGGTATTATCAGCATTGATGCCGTCTTCTTGTTCACCAGCTCTGTGATCTGCCCACATGAGGCTCCGCGCCTATATTCATCCCTTTGATACCTCCTGGAAGCTTCAGCACCAGCCTTTGGGGATTTGACTTTGTGTCTTCTTCCTTGAGGATCTTCAATGGGGAGACTGAGCCTTAGCCTCCTATTGAACCAAAACTTTGTTCCCAACCTCACCAAGTCTGTGTCATCACACTTTGTTGTATCTATTAGTTTCATCCGAAGCCGTGTTTCTGCCTGTGCACCATCATCTCCCTGGGGATAGACCAATAAAACTAGAAAACCGTCATGTGAAGGGAAATGTACACAATATATATTTATGTAAATAAGGCTGTACAATTCCTGTAATTGCGGTTAATGAGATTATTCTTACAGGATATTTCAAAAACTAGATACTATAAATATGCAAATTGATTAGTTCCTCTCCTAGAATATAATGACTGCTTATTATAGATGATGTAGTTATTACAGTATCCCAACTAAATAGCATTGCGATTTCTAAGAAGTCAATTAACCTTCCTGGGCCTCAATTTACTCCTAAAATGAGGAGGATGGACAACAGTTTCTATGATTCTTTCTAGTCCCAGAAATATGTATTAGTACAAATACTCAGTACATGAATGTACTATTCTTATCTCCATTTGGAATGTGCCCAATTTGGGTATTTCTCTTAGAAGCTGATATGTCGGGGTAGAGGACCTACTCAAAGTAAAATTACACGGCCTTCCTTTTTATGAAATTGGCCTTCTCACCTCCACTGTCTTATACTATCACTAAAGCAGGTGATCAAAGAATACTATTTGACTTTTCCAAATTCTTTCTTTAGTAAAGTCATATTTAGATAATTCACATTGTTCCCAAAGATGCACTTAAGAGTGGGCCACATGTTCCAGGATGTTGAGGCAGCCTGCTAAGAAGAAACAAAAACTTGATGTCCTCACCCCATGTGGTCGATAGAAGAGTAGAACTGGCTTACCAAAAAAAAAAAAAAAAAAAAAACTTTTAGCTTGGACACGTGGTAAAGATCAGCGATGGGCAGTACAGGTAATTGTTTCAGATAAAAGAAGTTGGACAAAAGGTACCGACTCCAGGCCTTGTTAGGTGCCTGGGGCAAAGCAAAGAGACGTCCGGGAGTAGACATCACACAGAGGTCAGTGTAGATAGGTATGCTGAGGAAACTCATATCCAGGTCTATAAAGGAAATGAGAGTCAGGGGTGGTATAGAGACTTCCTAGTCTAATCCTCCAGTGGCTTCTCAGTAACAAAGAATAAGATTCAAAGTCCTTGGAATGGCCCTGCCTGAATGACCTTGGCTCTCCCTCCACCCCTCTCCCCACTCCCCTGGCTAGTTCACTCTGATCTAAGCACACCAATCTACCTGGGCTCCCTGGATACACAAAGCACACTTCAAACCCAAGGCGCTCGTATTGGTGGTTCCTTTGTCTGAAATCCTCTTGTCACACTCTACTATGTCTCATGCATTCATTTTTTAAAAGTATTTGTAGACAAATCACTTCTTTACAAAGGCTGTCTCTGACTACCCTATTCCTGTTCCCTTGTCATGTTTTGTGCTAGTCTATCAAATCTCAGGTTACATATTCCAAGTATTCCTCTCTTTTTTACTGTGCTTCCCCAATAGTGTATAAATTACACAAAGACTGCAACGGTGTTCAGTCCTGGGCTTAGCGCGATGTATGAAGCATAGCAAAACACGTGCATTTCGCTAATGAATGAATGAATGAATTCTACTACAGCTCTCCTGTCTCCTGCACATTTTTGTAGCATTTATAGTTTTTAAATGCTTAACACATATCAGATAAGCTTGCACAAAGGAGATTTTCTTCTGTTGTATTTACCATTGCATGTCAGATCCCCAGTGCCTGGAATAGAAGACAGCACTTGGGACTTGCTCAATCAATAGTACTAAATTTTGTTTACCATGAAGAAGTTCCTGGACTCTGGTTTCCAGAAAGGAAATGAACGATTATTCTTTGATTATGGTAGTGAGTCGCAACCGGAACCAGTTTTAAATCCAACCCAATCCATCAATGACAGCTTCCCATTAGTAGCCGTGCTTCCGAAATCCTCACACCCTGTATACACCATCAGCAGCGTCGTCTTATGAGGGACTGACTGCATCCTACAAGCGCAGTTCTCACATGTTTAGGGAGCAATGAATCACTTTTTGTTTCAGATATGGGGTGGTAGCCGCCCCTTCTTTGGATAGAAATATGGTGATGCCCGGCCACAATAGCAAAATGCACAGATAATTTTTTATAATCCCAGACAGGGTTCTAAGCACATACAAATGTCAAGGCATATCAATCCACCAATAAACAGGAGAGCAAGTGATATGAGTATTCCAACTTAAAAGACAAGAAAACTGAAATACAGAGAGTTGGGGTGCTCACCTAGGGCCATACAGCTTGTACATACTAGACCTGAGA
The DNA here is from genome assembly GCF_000181295.1 of Otolemur garnettii. Taxonomy (NCBI): domain Eukaryota; kingdom Metazoa; phylum Chordata; class Mammalia; order Primates; family Galagidae; genus Otolemur; species Otolemur garnettii. Next base: position 3,721,941 of record NW_003852464.1, read on the forward strand.
TTTCATTATTATTAAACTCAATTATTTTGGCTTCAGAGTCTGCACCCTTAGTATCTATGCTCTACGGCTTTTCTATAAAAACTGAAACCCACAATGATATAATTTCAGCCCCGAGGTTTGTCTCACTGATCAGTCTCTCAACCTGTTCAAATGCTTTTCAAAGAATTGTCATCAACAGCCTGGAGAGTGGTGGTGAAATTCAAACAGAGGTAAGGGTGAGAAACAGTAGCATGGGAGAATGCAGTGACGGAGGGAAGGGATTTAGCTTCCTGATTTTAATAATAAAAAGTGTAAACAATTAGCATAAGTGCCCTTGTGAAATACACATGGATATATATACATACAACAGAGTGAATATATACATGTACATATATAGAACTCCCTGGTCTCCCTGAACACAGCAGGTGGTAATGAGTCTCTACCACCCAGACAAGTAGAGAGTCTGAGTAGAGAGTCTCTACTCAGACAAGTCACAGAGGCAGAAAACAGTTCATGGCTAGGTCCCTAAGGCCAATGGTGCAGTGTAGTAGCACCTACCTCCGAGAACGTAGTGAGGCCAGAAGGCCACTGTATTTTCACCCCTTTTTCATATTGGGTGCATGTGCAGAATTAACAAGAGAGCTGCCATTTGAATAAGTATTTTTAAAAACTTAGGTTGTGTTTGAAGTTTATCTTGTCAGTATAACCAGTCGGATTTTTCTTTGCAGAAAAAATTTTGTTCCCAACTAATAACAAGGTGTTTGGAAAGGCATTTTATCCTCTCTGGGAATCAGTTTCTTCACCTGCTAAATGATCAACTGGGAAGTGGTTATTTCTCAATGATCTTCTGTTCTTTCAAGCCTGGAGACATCAGCACTTCAATTATGTGAATTATCGATGTTATCGTCCCCTAATTCCCCCCTTCATTATTTTCCTGGCTCATTATCATAGCTATGTTTTATGATCACCTGCACATGGGACTAGAAGGAAAGAAAAAAAAATTGCATCAGATTGTTTCAAAAGGGCTTTTCTATTTCTATAGGAATATTCTGTAAGCAAAGTTTATATTGTATATGACTCATTCATCTATTTATATGCTATCCTCTTTTGAAATAGGTTTTTTTCTGTCATCATAATAAAAGCCCTATGGATCATCAGTGCTACTGTGAAGATAATTGGAATTAATCTATATTTCTTCACTTCTTCCTTTGTGATCCTTAATAAGCTATTACTCACCCTGAACCTCCAATGTATCCATATGCAAAACAGAAATAACACCTACAACTTTGTATGGTTGAAGTGACAAGTCCAGGGCTTGCCACACACAACGCTTTTTTCACCCAGTTTGCCCTATATGGATTCTCAGCCAAGTTAAGGTTTTTTCTCCTCCCTCTGCTCTGTGCTCTGTAACTGCAACCATCTGTGTTCTTTCTTGCTCTACACCTGCTGAAAGGACTGAGTATGTGTTTTCAGTTGATGACCAACCTGATCAAGCTTTACAACCCAGCTGGGGCTTGTGTTAAGCTCTAAGTCAGTGCAGGATGCACTTACTCCAAACTCCTATTCTGATATGGACCACTGTATAACCACTGTCTGTGCTCCAGTCAACCCAGCTCACACATCCCAGACCCCTTCATCAAGAACCCTCTTCCTGGATTCCAGGTTTCCCCTTTTCACAGTAGCATCTTATGCTGAATTTTCCCCTTTCTCCACAATCACCAGCCTTCTCTGCCCCATCTGTTTCCAACAATCCCACTCGTCACCCAAAGACAAACCAGATAGATACCAGGCTCATTCTGAGAATGAACATGTATATCTACTTTCTTTTCAATTTATACTACAGATCCCAACTAAAGCCTACACTTGATCTGACTGCAACTTAACACCAGTTCATATACTTTACAAGATTTTGTGTAATTTTAGAACATAGGGCCTTTATAATATTCTTTACATTGTGTTCAGAATAGTACAGTGCACACGCTTATGCTTATTAAATAACACCAGTGACTGAGTGACTTCCACGCAGAATATGTTCAAGAAAAGCTTATGGAAGCCATTAATGGATGCGCCATTTCCTACTCTATTTATTCACAACATCATAGGCTTTGCCATCATTTTTTACTAAGATCTTAAAATTACAGAAAAGGTCTGACAGTCTGTGTTTGAATTCCATTTTTATGATTTACTGGTTGAACGTAACCTTCAGCCAAATTAGCCCCTATAAGTCTGAGTTTTCTTATGTGTAAAGAAGAAACAGTATCTAACTCAGAAGACCATGGTGAAGACGAAAGAAGACATTACTTTACCATACCATGCTCTCCTGGGTTCACCATGTGCATGGTGTACAGGTAACCCTCAATAAAACAAGATTTAATATTGTTTATAAATATTTCATTTTATTGATGAAAATAAAGGTTATGCCAATCAAATAATAATCTAAAGTCACATGACTCATGAGAAGGGAAGCTGTGATTAGAATCCAAGAAAAATAATGTTAGATCCTCTGAGTCTAATCTCTGACCATACCAAATCTCCTATCAATCATCCCTTTTACACATTAATGTTCTTGCAATCTGTTCCTTAACAGATTCATTATAAGAGAACCTAAAGAAAAAAAAAAATAAAGGGTATAAGTATTCCCTGTATTCCAGTCCTAGCTGATGTGAAAGATTTTGTATATACATTTTCTAAGATCACTATTTATTATTTTTATCCTTCTGAAATATTACAATTTAGACAGACTTCTGTGGTACTCCAAATACCCATCAGCTGTGGCATGGCATTGCATTTGGGCAAGGAAAATGCTCAGAGAATTAAAAAACAAACAAAAACAAAAAACCAACAACTCTGCTTTATGAATCTAATTTAAGATATTTGACATGGAAATAAGAGGCCCTTCCCGTCATCTTCAGCCCCTCAGTCTTTATTAAGTACCAGAGTCTGGAGCACAGTGGTATTTTCCAGTTGTCCCATGTGTTGATAAGATTCGGCACCTCCCCACTTCTGCCAACTGTACAGGACAATTACTCACTCGGGTTCTAGCAATCCATCTGTGTATACAGCTAATACCTATTCAGATCTGTTGAGAAGGATTATATCATAGCATTACATATATCTGCTAAGTAAAGTGAGATGAACAAACAGAAAAGAAAGTTTAATACTTACTCTAAGTATTAAATCCTAAGTCAGGATTATAGTTATCAGTCGATAACTTTTTACCTTTTGTCAAGGACAATTGCTAATAAAAGTGATATTTTAAAGTTATGTGTTAATAGGTTTTTGTGAGATTTTTGCTTCCTCTAAGTTTGGCAGGAGGACATTTTTTTAATTCAGCAACTACTTCAGCACAATTTAATACATATTTGGAAGAAAAGTAGATATTTTCATAGCCTGGTATTGCACATAGAAATAGTAAAATAGCTTTGTCATTAAAATTTTGATTCTGTTTCTCCCTGGAATGTGTTAGCAGAAAACTACTTTCATTTTTATACTTGAAATGCAGGCAATTTAGGACGAGGTTTTAGGGATGTCCTAAACCAGCACAACTCTGGAGCATCTCTGAGTCCTTACTGAGTGGAGAAAGTCTATGAATTTAAAACACTGGCCACTGACCTGGCGCGTTGTCCTCAAGCCTTTGCTCAGGTTAACACCTTTATTTGCATATATGTTGACTTTGGCATTAAGGTTTCTTTTCCTAAAAATAAAACTTACCGATGTTTAACTAAATTACAAAGAAAGTTTATAAATGATAGTATGATGTACTTATTTGTTACTGGAATTCTAAGTTTTGAAAAACTATTTCACAAGGATGCTTGAAATAGCAGCACCAAATGTCAAGTTCTAGAGGCAACAGGAAAGGACATTTCTCTATTCTCTTGAAATACAATGAAATACTCTGAGGTGTGATGAATTATCCCACTATGGAAGAGGAGGAAAGATTAGTCCAACAGTGGCACCGCCTATCAATTCCAAAGTAGGCCACTGCTATCTACTTTATGAAAAAAGATGTGTGCTGTATAAATTACCAAACTTTAAATGCCTGATAGACTTATCAAATTTTTGGAATGGAAAGTTCTATGGAGATTATCAGGTCCAGATTTCTCCCTGTAGACAAAAAGAGAGGTAAAAGGACTTATCCAAGATTAGAAAGTGAGAGAGTGGCAGAGGAGATGTAAGAATCTTTGACCCTCCTAGTGTTCTATTTTCTCAAGTGAAAGAATATCCCTTGCTAAATATAACTCTTAGTTCAGGGTGGTGCCTGTGGCTCAAGGAGCAGGGCGCTGATCCCATATACCGGAAGTGGTGGGTTCAAACCTGGCCCTGGCCAAAAACTGCAACTTCCCCCCCCAAAACTCTTAGTTTATAAATATATGGCATGAGTCTATGTATAGCATTCCATATTTTTTGCATTTCACACAGAGACTACCATAGAAGGACCCAGGATATTCAAGGACCCAATCCCCAGTCATCTGCACAAAATGGGAACTCAAAGCATTCAAAGACAAGCAGATACAAATTGTTTAGACTTTTATATTACCAATTTATTTTGAAGCACATTTATTCTATACATATTAAAAGGAAAATAATAGCCCCATTCTGCAAACATAATATTTCATGTAACCTTCAGGTAGGAATGAACATTGTAAATATAATACAACAAAGAAAATCTACGCACTGAACGATGCCTCCACTGCAAAAGAGTCATAAGGTTAGATGAAAAGGTTTAATCATTTCAGAAAGGAGTTCACAGTCGCACTCACAAGGCTTTCATCTCGGTTCAACTTTTTTTACTTCATACTCAAAAACATTGACTAGGACATTTGAACAGACAGAAACAAGAAAGGTGAAATAAATTATCATCTCCTCCCTGTAGATATGGAAAGTGGTAGGGGAGGAAGAGAAGTCAGAATAGGAACACAAATCTGAATGAAACGAGCATCAGGGTTCTCTTTCTTTTTTTAAAAGAAATTTTCAGTAAATTTGCTAAGATGCTACTTTGCTGTTAAATATTGTTTATCCTGTTTGTTAACTAAAGTTGGCCTGTAACTCGAGAATGTTCACATTCCTATCTATAGATAGAAGGTATAGTCAATGACATGTATTAGTTTATTCATTGATTTTCTGTCCCCAACAAGTAACTATGCAACCTACTTCAATTTTGTCTTAGTGGGCTCCTTACTCTAGGCTTCACATTGGGGAGAAGTTGTCCACATACGTCAGTATGGAAAGCACCAATGCTTTCTGTCAACTTCGCCACAATCAATGTAATTCTGCCTTAATGTGCTTTTCAACATTTTCCCATTTAAAATTACTTCCTACAGACAACAGAAATGAGGCATGGACTTTTATTGACGTTTCCAACAGAGGACATTTTCTCTACAGTATTAGTTCCGTCTTGGCTGTAAAATGCTGACATTAGAAAAAAAATATAAAATATGGAAAGGAGATTGTTCACACAAATCAGTCCAGTTTAGAATAGAAATAATTAGGGGAAATAACAATAAATACTGTCATAAAGGTTAGCAGCCCTGGCAAGAAAGACACACACATTCTTGTATGTGAGAGTAAAGAAGGAAGCACAGTCAATACTGGAGTGGGGGGCATCCCTAAATCCAGAAGAGAAGCCCCCAACTTAAGAGTTTAAAGAATGACTACACACCATCCATCAAATAAGACAGAGCTAGGATTCCTGATATGATTCCACCTCACTGTCAGTCTCAGAATAAAAACCAGTACATGAAAAAGGGGCGTCCCATTCACATTTCCCAGGGAAAAATATCACACACCAATGAACAGAAAAGCCACATGAACTTAGTGGTTTTATGACAAGGTACAGAATAAAGTCCATTTTCAGGAGCAGTGACCACTTCCAGAATGGTGAATTTATCCTACAGAGATTATCCCACAGAGAGGGCTGCCAAAAGCATTCTGCAAACTTACCTTAAAATTAAACCAATAAACACAGCTTTCCACCACCCCCCTCCCCCATCCCCCCCAGCCCCAATGAGAATTGTAAATGTAGGTTTCTGGTAACCTACATCAGAGTGACACACTTAGTTTAATTTGACGTTTGCTATTTGTACATGCAATCTTATTTATGTCACCTTGTGGCAGCCACTCTCTAAAGGACAAGAGAAGTGGTGGATGTAAACACATCGATGCTGTATTTTCATTTTTACTGAAGATTAAAATGTGAAGCAAGAAGCACAATCAAACATAACTACGTCAAACATCACCCAGAGATGCTTTTGAAAATTGCTATGCCAACTTTACAGATACCACGATGGGCTGCTTGCAAACACACTCCCAAATACATCTCCAGCAGTAAGAAAAGAATAATCTGAATTTACTCAAATTTTCAGAGAAACAATGAATTCAAGAAAAGGTACAGGCAAGGGCATACACCTTGTTCTTTTAAAGAAAGAGATGACTGTTAAGGAGACTAGGACAATGGACATCTAATGAATGTAAACAGCAACACTTGAAAACAGTGGATTATTTGGAATACACGTCAAAGTCTGTCATGAGTTGGAGACTCTTTTCTCCTTAGACTCTCTCTCGTTATGTAAAATAGGTAACATTATAAACAGTTCTCTAAAATGACAGCCGTATGAAAAGCTTGTCATTATTAGCCTCCAATCTTAAACCAAAAGAAATTATAAATGTAGATCTATTTCTATTTGATGAATGCATTTGCATAGCAAGACACAAGTGTACCTCACGACACAGTCACATCAAATCTGCTGATACAATGAAGGGGACATTAGATAAAATAACTCAACATCACAGGGACTAAATACTGTCACGATAACCAAACATGTCCATTAAAAATCCTTGATTTCTTCAGTTTTGGTCCTGACATTTTGATTCCAAGTGTTTCTCACAGTTTAAACATTCTTTGGCAGTGAACACATCACCGCAACTTGCAGAAAGTTTATTTTATTAATCTTTCCTTCCCTGAAAAACCTGCCTTTCCGCCTGTCCACCCCAGAGTAACGTTTCTCGGATCTCATCTCAGGTGCCTCTTACATTTGCCCAAGAAATTGTCATTGCAACACAAGAGAATTTTTAGAAGTCACTGAAAAGCACTCCCTTACCTTCTAAACCTGCTTCAATCAGCCCAAACTGTTCCAATAATTTAACAAAAAGGACAATGACGATCAGAACTGCTATCATTTCAAGCCCTTCCAAGTTCATGGTCAGCTAGGTCATGGTCCGACCACAGCCACTGAGAAGCGCTCCTGTGACTGGCTTTCTTTGCAAAGCCATTAAACTACATTAAGAAGGCTACTGCCTGCCTGAGAAGGAAGAAGGGGAGGAGAGAGCGCATGAGAGAGAGAGAGAGAGAGAGAGAGAGAGAGGTGGAGAGGCTAGAGGGAGGGAAAGGCCGTGAGGGAGGGAAAACGCGTTCATCCTGTCCGTGTAGCAGAGACCAGAAGTGGCATCCGGATAAAGTCGTCGGGCCCATCAGAATTGCCGGCTTCCTCCTTATCACCCTCACACAGAGAGACCGCCACGCGCGAAGTAACGTGCAAATCACCCGAAGACCCAGGAGGTCACCGGGAACGTCCCGAGGAAATGTGACGCGCGGCGGAGATGGCTCGGCAGCCCCGGGACTTCGCGCGCCCGCGCCACCGCGGTGGCTTTGTTGGGCTGGCCAGTTGCCTTGGCAACAACGCAAACTAACTAAGGGCTGGACTCGGGCTGCAGACAGGGACCCGGCCCTGCACCTTGAAATAGGAAGAAGCCCCAGGGAGCAGAGCGACAGCTTGCGTGAGTTCAGCTCTTCGGGAAACGCTGTTTACTAGCCAGGAAAACCAGTGTGTGTTTAGTCCCAAATAGCTGAGTAAGTGCGGAGAGAAACCAGGCTTCAGGGAGTCCCTGACGCTCACTCTTAGTCATTGCAAATGGATATTCTGGTTTGAGTAGGAGCTAACGTCCTGCTTCAAAGCAGGGCACCACAAACTAATAGATTAGGCCAATATTTGGACAGGATTTCAGGATTTAGCCGCTACCTCTGATGTATCAAGTCATTGCATTCAATAAACCAAAATATGTATGTATTTCAATGTGCACCTCCGATCCTGTTTTTTTAAAATGATTTTTGTACATTTGGAGCTAGAAAGTTTCAGAAGAAAAAAAAATCAGAAATAAAATTGCTTGAAGTTTTGTCTCTATCTTGTGCAACTGTTCCATTTTTTTTTTTGTTTTCTCCTAATATTGCCCAAATAGATTAGACCCACAGTGAAATGTATAATTAGAGAACAAATAAACAGAAAGACAGGAGACGGAGGGCATCTCAGAAAGGCATTTCAAATCTCCTATTTCATAGAAGAACAAACTCAAGACTGGCCAGACCAAAGACAGAGCGGGGTAGAATGTGGGCGTCCTTCATGCCGGCTTGGGGCTGAGGGTATAGACCCCTGAGCCAAATCGCCTGGACTCAGGCCTAGGACTTCTTGCTAGCTGTGTGCCTGGAAGTAGGTTGCTTACTATCTCCTATGATCCCATGCCCTCTTCTGTAAAAAAAAGGCATGAGAATATCATCCAGCCCCTCACATCCAGCCCCTCACATCCTGGGGAGTTAATGAATGCCTCATTGAGAACTGAGGGAGAGAATGCAGTGAGACTACCACTGGGTCTGTCTGTCTTTCTTTCTTTCTTTCTTTCTTTTTTGTAAGTGCTCTTTTATTTTTGTAAAATTTACCAGTTTATAACTCATAAGTTAAAAAAATACAGAAATATATAATGAAGAAAGTCTAAAGACTAATAGCACAAAATCTTACAACCCAGAAAAATAATTGCATTAGCATTTTGACAGTGGTTGTTTTTAATCACTCATCTCCACACTGTCTTCATACCTCCCAGGAATGACTAGCCATCCTCGCCAGAGTAACTGCTGTAAGATTTGGCCTTCCTCTTATCATTCTCCTAATCAGAAACCTCCCAGGGCTCCTTCTTAGCTTACTGAGTAAAGTCCAAGCTCCTTTGAGCAACATCCTGGTCTGCCCATGATCTGTTACCAGCTAGAAGACTGCACTCACCTGTGTCCATTTACTCCACATGGTAGCTAACCTTCCTTTTTCCACACTCATTCTGGGTTTTAAATTCCAGTTCCAGGCCTTTGCTTAAACCAGTATTAACCAGTTTATCTATTAAAATAATAATAAAAGGCTCAGTGCCTGTGGCTCAAGTGACTAGGGTGCCAGCCACATACACCTAAGGTGGTGGGTTCAAATCTAGCCCGGGTCCACCAAACAGCAATGACGGCTGCAACCAAAAAATGGCCAGGCTACTTGGGAGGCTGAGGCAGGAGACTCGCTTGAGCCCAAGAGTTGAAGGTTGCTGTGACCCGTGATGCCACAGTACTCGACCCAGGGGGACAGCTTGAGGCTCTGTCTCAATAATAATAATAACAACAATAATAAAATTCTACATCAGCTCCACCTATTAAGATGCTAAAACTCTTTCAAGGAACTTCTCCAACCAGAATTATATAAAATTTCCTTCTTTTGTGTTTTCATGGTATTTTGTCCACTTATAGTCTCTCAGATAACAGGTAAGTTTCCAGAGGGTAGTAATCCTGCCTTTCCTATCGGGAGATCTTCCGATCTGTATGGTGGTATTTTACATACCTGTATGGTGGTATTTTACATTGCATAGATGTTTGTTGGATAATATTGGTCACTGCTGATTAGATGCTTACCTAAACACCAGATGCATTACATACATTGTTTTTTCCTAGCTACTCTGAAAAAAGATATAATTAGATAAGATTTTCTGGGGAAACACTAAGCCTCAGAGTTTAAGTAGCTGGTTCAAGGTCATACAGCTGATGAATTATGGAACCACGCCTCAAACTCTGATTTAATAGAAAGTCTATTGTTTCTTCCCACTATTCTACACAGCTTCAAATGAATTAAAAATCCAAATATTGGCACAAGTGCTTATCAACACAGGGATGAAGGTTGCACCCCGAATGATCTTTTCAAACTGTTTTGTGACACTCTAATTAATCCATTAACATTCCAAACTTTGGAACATAAGATGAGTTCAAAGTCGTCATTACTTAAATTCATAGATCTTTCTTCCTGCACATTCAAAAGATTATTATTACTCAGACGCACATCACCTCTGAACTCCAAAGGGTTTATTTCTATGTTTTTCTATGACAAGGAACTCGGGAGACCCGTTCAGTTTGCCTTATAAATGAATGTAATTGGTCAAGTCCTTTGTGTTCACATTTGCATTTGATGACCTTGAACTGAGACATAATCACGAAGAGTGCCAGAGCGAGGGTCTTTCTGCCTGGTTTAGATGTTGTAAATATGGGTTCTCTTGTTGCTGAGCTGTTCTTTCCAGGGCCTGTGAGTTTTCCTTTCCTGAAGTTCACCTTATTACCTCTGACCTTCGCCCTTGCAGCTCTCTGCTCTATTGGCATGCTTATCCCCAGATTTTCCCATGAACAAGTGAATTTATTTAGATCTTGGCTCAAAAATCTCCATCACAGAGAGACCCTTGCTAACCACACTGTACAGAACAGCGTCTCTTCACCTCACCCTGCAGTCACTACTTTCTGAACCATCTTAATCACTGTGGCATCCACAAGTGTAGAATAGTACCTGGCATATAAGACAGAGGGATGTGTTGGTCAATGAATAATCTGACAGATCTTTTCACCTAAAAAATCCACCTGCACTCAGTGATCTGTCAGGACCCAATTGCCTGTTATCTAGAGTGCCTCGTCCACCTGCAGACCTTGTGAGGTTTCTCCATATTTTTAGGAGATCCCACTCTGAGGAATTTAATGGGTGTATTCCTATTACTTTTCTCTAAGGTGAGAATTGCTCACTCAAAGATTGTGGCTGTCTTCTGTCTTCAGCATTTAATGGGAACAGAACTGGAGTTCTTGCTGATGTGAGCAATGAAAGTAACACAAGAAAGGTGGCAGAGAAGCTCTTCCTGCCCAGAATATCTTAAAACCATCCTATGAGCGTGAGGAGTACCTTGGACAGCGCCCATGACCACGCCTTCGGTCTTCTGCTCTAAGGACACTACAGTCAACATAGGCAAAGTGACTTGACCACATGCGTAACCCACATATGTAATTGAATCACACCTTGGATTCATATTAAAACATTAATCCAATATATTTTTTTCCTACAGGGTATTGAATTCTATTTTTAAAGATAAATAACTAAGAGTGTCCAACAGAAAAAACAGAAATCTGAGCACTAGACCTGGACCTCTTAGCACATTCCAGTAATAAACTCTGTAAACCTTAATTTATTGCCTTTAAAATGGGGCCACTACCCCTCCTTCAGAAGTGCGTTGTGAGCATTAGATGCAAAGATATTTGTATGACAGTTAATGTGCACAGAACTCATCCTTTCTTGAGCACTGGCAGTGGAAGAAGCACACAGATTGTTTCATTTTCACAACCACTCTTTGAGCAGGGTAAAGACTTTCATTCTTACCTTATGCACGAGGAAATGGGGGCTTACTAGGAGTTAATAATTTACTCCATGTCCCAAAGCATCAGAAGCTAGAGGGGCTGAAAGTTGTATGCTGACTATCATGACATTTCTTGTGCGGTATACAGAACGGTGGCTGGGAACACATGAAGCATTTAATAAAACAAACGTCACCAGCATACGTGACCAACACTTTATTGTGACTGTTCAGAAGATTGTTTTCCCTTGGTGGATTGTTGAAATTTTAGACACAGGAAAGTTCTATGCTCCTGCCCTGTGTATATAGAGGGATGAGTGTGGGCTGTTAGTTAGGGGAAAAGAAGGATGCTGTGATAGTTTGCCAAAGTCCTCTGCACAGTGAGTTCTCAGGGAACTATCGAGCAAGGTCAGAAGCAGTTACAGCTGTCACTGTTTAAAGTAGGTTCCATGAAGCAACCTGGAGGCATCCTTCAACTTAGGTTTCACGGGCCTAGGAAGGTTATCCTTTGCCTGTCCTCCGATAAATGAACATAGTTAATTAGAAACACTCTTACTTTGTACTTCCAAACCTATTCCTTAAGTGAAGTTTATTCAAAATCACCAGTTACTTCCAGCAAAGAAACCATTTCTGTTTCATATTCAGCAATACTCCTTTAAAAAATACACACATATGTACACACACACACACACACACACATATATATTTTCATAAAATGAGAGTTGAGGCTACTCTTTGATGAATTTAGGCAGGGAACAAAGGGATTCTGGTTAGTCATGTCTTTATTTTCAAATTTCAGTTTGGGAATGGAATTATAAAGGGGTAGAAAGCAGAATTAAACTTTCTTTGTACTCATGTATCAGAGTCTTTTTTTTTTGGTTGCGGTTTTTGGCCGGGGCCGAGTTTGAACCCACCACCTCGAGCATATGGGATTGGTGCCCTACTCCTTGAGCCACAGGCACCACCCACATATCAGAGTCTTAATTAGTTAACTTGGTCAAATACCAACCTTCACTCCATTAGTTTCTAATTATTCACCCTTCATTCACTTGTTAAATTAGTGGTCCAGGTACTATTCACGGGGGTATCAGTAATAAAGTTCCTACCCTCAATCTTTGCATAGCTTGAATTCTATTAAAATAAAAAAACAATTAGATGATAATAGCTATGTGCGTAGCATAATCGCTTTTTGACAGACTAGTGTATTAAGTCCTTTATGTAAATTTTCTCACTGCATCCGCCCATAAACTCTATGGGGCAGGTGTAATTGATACCTCCATTGTTATTAGGAGAAACTGGGGAATACAGGGCTCAGTGGATTGCACCAGAAATACCCATATTTAAACCCAGATCTGATTCCTGAGATCAGGAACTGAAAACAACTAAGATTCAAGACAGCATCAGTCAAAAGCCTTTGAAGTACTATGGAATGTGTCACGGGAGCCGGGAGAGCCACGTGGCTTTAATGGCAGGTGGGTAGGAAAATGAAACTAAGGTTGGGTGTATAGAAACTGCATTGCTCCCGTACTATACAAATAGGAAGGGTTTTGTTTTTTTTTTCATAGCAGAAGCAGTCTATGTTACATGTCCGTCCAATGGAGAAGAAGACTGTCATCCAGAAAATCTACCCAGCACCTGTGAAACAGTCAGCAGCAGCCAAATCACTCACTCATTTTCTCCCAGGAAGGTTCTTCCTCCCATTCTTGGGGCCACTTTCTTTTTGACACACACACTGAGCATCAGGATCCAGCCTCTAACTCATTCGCTTCCTTTGGCAGGTACTTGATCCAACAGAAGCCTGGCTAAATCTTACGATTGAGTGGATGGGAAGCATTTTGAAGTTGGCCCTTCAAAATGAACTTAAAATAAAACAAGCACAAGACATCAAATGTCCTCCAATACTCATTCGAAGATATAATAAGATACAGTGTAACGCGGAGGTTGAGAGCCCTCTTGGGTCCAAATCTCCACTCTGTACTTTAGAGCTTTGTGATTTGGGAAAAGTAGCTGAAATGATTCAGCCAAGAACTTAGAACAGACACAGTTACATTATAAATGTTCAACGAACAGCTTCTATTATTTTTATTATTTATTGAGCCCTTGCTACACATCAGGAACTATTCCCATTGCTTTATGTGAATTATCTCAATAAACTCCTACAACTCAATGGGCCAAGTACTATTATTACTCCCAGCCATGATGTGGTTCTGAAGGGGAAGGAGATCTATAACTGAGTTGGGATTATAGAGAAAATGCATTGCTCATATCCACCCATGAAATTTGCCACCCTCTTCAGTACCAGTAATACAGGAAGACTTTATAAATTTATAATGACTTGGCTTTTGAATTGTTCTTCTTAATAAATAATCATCCTAGTTCCAAGGAATAAAAATGTAAACAACATCTAAATGACCTTCATTACGGGTATTTGAGAACGTCTAAATTTCCATCCATTTTGAAACCTTCCATGGGAGGAACAAAAGCAGTGAGGTCTTCCGTGGCAGCAGAGTCCATTCAGGTTCAAGTGGGTTTTCTTTTCTTTCTCTCTCTCTTTTTTTTATTAAATGATAGCTGTGTACATTAATGCAATCATGGGGTACAGTGTGGCGTTTTCATATGCAATTTGAAATATTTTCATC
>NW_003852464.1:3736888-3740267 GCF_000181295.1 Otolemur garnettii
GCAACCATAGTCAGTAACTCAGAAACATGCTGAAGCTACACATTAGTGCATCCTTGCAAGACTGCAGATAAGTAGGAGTGGAATTGAAGAAAAAATAGAAAAAACAATAACACGTACACCCAGCACTGGCAGAGAGCACAGAGAACGAAGCAGTTGCACACACATACTAACTGGTGGAGCTCACGCTCTAGTATGCATCAGAATGTCTAGGAATCTTCCTAAAAATGAATGATCAGACTTTCCCCCAGAAACGCTGATTATAGTGAATTTTAGGTAGAAGCCCTGTACCTTTATTTTTATCAGGAATTTTCATGTTTTTAATGTAGGACTTCTCTAGACCACACTGTGAGAAAAACTGAATTAATCTACTCAGACACCTTCACCCACATGAGGAACAAAGCCCCCGGGGAGACATCCCCCGGTTTATCAAAAAAAAAGCTGAGAGTCACACATTTGATAAACTCAACACAGGCGTGAATAAATAGGGGTTCTATCAGTTTCTCAAAAACTTTTCCAGAAAGTTTCTCTTTTCTTCATAGGCGTAACAAATTTTAAAATCATCGGTGAATAGTTAACGTGGTTCTATTCCAAGTTCCAAGCACATCTTGATGTTTCATCCCCTGCATCCCTAGCAACTTTCTCTTACCAGTGAGCTCGAGAGTGTGAACCATTCCACACTTTTCCGCATTGCTTCATCTCCTATCTCCCCGCTTGGATCGATCCCCGGAGGATTCTCCTTTTAGCCCCAAATGTAATCACTTAAGCGAGAGACAGCCCTGATGTACAGCCATCTTAATAACTGAGCTAAGTGAGGTAAATAGCAACTGATAGAGACAAATGTTTGGAAGTGTGAAGCTGATTTAGATAAAGTGGATGTTTCAGACTGCGATGTAATCGGCGGCCACATGGAGCCCTTCCTGTTACTCCCAGGGCTAATTTTTATCTAAATCAATACTGTGAAAGAAATAAAAAGACACAAAGATGTCTGATGAATAATTCATTCGTTATGAACTCAAGTAAGACTCAAATAATTGAAACAGTATCATTTATGTTACCATTAAACCCAGGGGCAATAACTACAGATTGCAGCCCTGCTTAATGGAAATCCTAGTTGCAGATATACATTTAGCCAAATTTCATTCCAAATATTGTTCCTTCCAACACATTATTCCTCATTACGCCGACATGTTGTACTTCCTCACTGACAGAGTATTAGAAGTTGTTTATTCTATTATTTTATGGCAGTAAAGAAATACAAAAGGTGAAAACTCATGTATGGTACCCCCATGACAATTATTCATGCTACTTATTATAGTTTAATCACTAACAACTCTAACTTCATCGTTTGTTCGTTACCTTGATTTTCAACAGGAAAATCTCAAATTTAACAGCCACTGTAATTTTATCACGCTTGCATCAAGTGGTTCATAATCATTAGACAATGTTTCAGTTGAAAACTATATAAGACATGCATTTAATAGGACGGAAAAAAAAGTTATCATTAATGTAAGAAAAACGTTATTCATTGAACAGCATAAAGTGGCTGTGAAAAATTAAAGATTAGGTTTTATGGATAACTGAGAGCATGCTATGTTGAATTTATTAATAGAACCATCCATAATCAGACCTGAACCCTTATGAAGGGTCATCAGAACAAGCCAGTCAGGCATGACCTGCCAGTTTGACAACTCAGGATGGTTCCTCTCTGAGCTATGGTGTTATTGCGTAATAGTTTTCTGCTGCTGCAAAGCGAATCATTACAAACCGAGTGACTTAGGATGTCACAAATGCATCATTTCACAGTTTCTGCTCAGGAACAGTCTGCATGTGGGTTGGTGGAGTCTTCTATTCAGGTCACAATCAACGCATAGACTGGGCTGTAATTGTACTTCAACTTCAGCTTCTCTTGAAGATCCCAGGTTGTTCATTTCCTGGAATTCATTCCCTGTGGTTCTGTGACTGAGACACCTGTTTTCTTGCTAGTTACAGAACAGGAGAACTCTCACCTTTCAGAGGGTGTGCTTGGGGCCATTGCCCTCTTTAGAACATGGCAGCTTGCTCCTTCAATGCCAGCAGGAAAATGTCTTCTACTCTTCAAATCTCTCCGACCTCTTCTCAGGGCTTACTGACTAGCGTTCCTTTTGATAAACTCAAAGTCAGCTGCTCAGGGGACTTAACGACAACTACAAAATATTTTCCGCCATATAGGTTGCCATTATTGTGGTAATGAGATCTTATCGTATTTGCAAGTTTTACTCACACTCAAAGGAAAGTGCTTATATGAGGTGTCTTCACCAGGGTCTAAAGTCTTGAGGGCCATTTTAGAATTCCGCTGACCATAGTTCAGTTTCTGTTCTAAGTCACTGAATGCACAGGAACCAACAGAAGGATGTGAAGTCTGGAGGGTACGCTAGGCGTCAGTCATTCATGGTGAAGAGGAGAGGTCAGTGGTTTGAAAACACACAGCCCGGCAGCATTCTATTCATCCACTGTGCCATGAGACAGCATGTCGACTGGCCAGAGTCAGCAACTGACTTGTATAAAACAGAGAGAGCTGTCTAAAGAAGAATGAGGAATAACATTTGGGGGCCCCAACACCACAGCTGTCAGCCTCCATTCATTTTAGATCAGAGTCTTCCTGTATGTTTTTGTCCCTGCTTTTTGTTGCCATAGCTTTTACGATCTGGCTCTGTTCCCACTCCGGTCAAAGCTAATCCTATCAATATCCCTTTACTTCCATCACAGCACATCAGTGAAATACCACCTGAACATCAGTCCTAACTTGGTACTTCACTACAAAACTACACAGTTCTGGGCACCTACTGTCAGCCTTAATTACATTACCTATAACATACACACAACGGTAACATCCTAGCATTGTTGTTGAATTAAAATTCCGCTGGCCCTTGACCTCCACACGTCCACATACACTTGAACTTGTTCTCAGCAAGATGAACTCTCTTCCTCCTCCTCAGCCATCTTCACAGATCCCACTTCCACTTCACGGATGTCTTTGCTCTTCCATATGACTTTCTCAGTAACATTTCCTTTTTCTCTAGCTTTTTTTTTTTTTCTTTTTGCCAGAATACAATAAATAACAAGCATGTGGCATACAAAACATGTGGTAATTGACTGTGTTATTGGTCAGGCTTCCTGTCAATGGTGAGCTATTGACAGTTATGAGAGTTTGGGGGGAATCAAAAGTTATACCTAGACTTTTTATTATAGAAAAGAGCAGAGCAGCTTTAACTGCTGCATTATTTAAGGGCCAACAGTTGTTGAATGATGTCAGCACTTGAATGGTATCAAATAAGCAATAAGTAAATGTTATTGTTGTTATTGTTATGATTAGAGTGAAGTGGGCACTGTGGTTATTTTG
>NW_003852464.1:3741407-3752232 GCF_000181295.1 Otolemur garnettii
GGAAAATCCATAGTGATTTTAAGACAATCCGGAACAATCTAAGACCATCCAGAGTATTCTAAAACAATAGCTACTGTGCAAAATTGTGTTTTCCCTCTTAATTTCTATTACATGTTTACTGTATTAGATATCTAAACATCGTTTCTTAAAATAATTTACTAGATTGATGCAGCCTCCCAAATTATTCAAACCAACGTTGCAGAAGTCAGCTTTTTATGCTGGGAGACACTGGCTCCAAATTTTATATATTCCATTTCTTTAGGAACTCAAAATAACTAGCATGATATTCTCGCAGGTAACATTGCTTCATTCTCATGAGCTCCTTGGCCTTCAAACTTTTCAGGTGGCCATTCCAGAGATACGAGAAAGTGGCTTAGCGTTCGTGTGGAATAGGAACATATGGCATTAGCAAGAGGGAAACTTCATTTCTGGTTGAATCTTCAAGTATCTCAAATCATTTTCACAACATCTTAGATTTGATCAAACTGTCAATTCACACACCAGCTTTCCCTGTTATATAATTTTAAGATCCTTAATAATTTTAACACAAAGCTAAACAACACATACTGTCTAATGAACACAACAATCATTTTGAATAATTAATATAAAATCATTAACAAAATCATCTGCTATTCAGGGCCCAGAAAACACCCTCATCATTTTTCCACAGCTTCCTTTTGGAAAAAAAAATTTCAAAAATTCATGGAGGACATCACATGGTTAAATATATACTTCCATCAGTAAGGGATTTTATATATTTTTTGTTATGTTTGATTTTGCTCTTCTCTTCCCAGTTAGATAATTTCAACAACTTGGTAAATAAGTAAACACTCATTGCTACGATACATACAAGCTGACAAGCCATTTTACAGACAGAAAGTACCCTGTCTTTACCCTCAGAACTTGTGTATCCAGCCAGTCCTTCTCTCATTCAGAAAGCCAGTGATAAGAAATAAGGCTATGGTTCTGATTATGCTGGACTTGCAGAAAATCTTGGAACTCTCCTTTCAAGAACTGGCTTTCAATTCTATTTATAAGTGATCCTCTCCTCCCCATTCTGGTCCACTCCTGGCTGCCATTAGGCTCCAACCTTCTGAACCTCTCCGGAGTTTGTGAGAGTGAGATTGGATGAAACTTTTAGACCAATATCCTTGTTGGCAAGATTCTTGAAAAATGGTGGACAGCTCCGGTGGTAAATGCCTCATATACACTGAGGACGTGATGAGTGCATTGGCAGCGGCCAAAGCATCCCATGGTCCTCTCCCTCTCTCATTTTACCGGGAGTGTCACCTGTGGCTGACCTGCATCCATTGTGTACTCCCCAAACTCAAAGTGGCCAAGGTTCTGTGCTCACGTCATTTCCATGTGAGGGCACAGAGGAATCCTAGAGGGCCCCCTGGCCCTCCCAGGTAACCCCACAACCATTAACAAGAACTCAAGTCTCAGCTAACACAAGGCATATCTCTTCTTCTAAGCACATTTAGATAATTTACTACTACTACTTTACTTCTTATAAATAGTTTCACCAAAAAGAGAGACATACACATGAGACATGCAAGAGACAGAGTTAAAATGATACATAAGAAGCACTTTAGCTACGCCCATTGGCTTATGTAAAGGTTTGCTAGGGAAGGAGGCTGAGATCCATGGTTAGAGTAAGTGTTATCATTGAATCAACCGTGGATATTCTGGTCTTTAAGTTGTGTTTCCTATCCTTACCTACATTGCCGGGGATAATTAGAAGTTGAAACCATCATTGCGAGTCACAGCAATCCTAATAACTAATGTCTTACTACCCAGGGTAGACATGAGCTTCCACAGTTCTAGTCTATTTAGAAATGTATCTTAGATTCAGCATTCACTGAAGACCCTGACTTTCAAAGTTTGAAATGGGATTTTTGAAAGGTCATTTTCCTATATATTTGATCGGGTATTTACTTTTATAGTTTTTGAGAACTGTGTGGTGTGTATTTGAGTACATTCTCACTACTGTACCAGCCAATGGTAGAGGACAGAATGACATACTACTTGGCATTATTTCTTTCTAAAAATCTTGATGCTTTTGTGATGCTTCTTTGCTATGTACCTTAGTAATGGAAAATTGATACATACACTTGTGATTCATTGGTTAAAAAGCCAGAGCATAGAGAGAAGTGTATTTTCTCTTCATGAATTTAATTCTGCAATTTTACAAAGTTAGTTAAAAACTGTCTAGAGCATCTCTATTTTTCCTGGATATCAGAAACATAAAGAGATGTGCAATAAGATATTATTGTTTATCCACACAAGGAATTCTATCTAAGCTATAAAAAAGCAGTGAAGGAAAGGTAATATGATCCTTCCTGTCATAAAGAATGAATTCCAGAATACTGTTAAATTGATAATGGCTGTGCACACCTGTGAAGAATAAGGTACAACTCTAGGATGACAGAGCAGAGCAATTTGAAAAGGGAACTTATGAAGTAAGTCAGGGAAAAAATACATTAAAAGACGTTCAGGAAAGTGAAGATTCTAGTTTGGTAGTTAGGACCTGTTCTAATCACAGGCAAGAAACAGGAAATGACAAAGATGAGTCTACAGAGAGCCGAGACCCGCTGCTTCCCACAATCTCCCAGGTGCTGCTCCCTGATGCTGGCTGCGCTTACAGCTTTGATCACTCGGGTGCAATTGGCAGGTCGTTGGACAAATCATGTCTGCAGCCAGAATGGACTTAAGGGGCAACAAATCAACAGACCCCTGAAATAGGAAGGAATGAACTTGCCTGCAGCCCTGTTGTGAGCTCCTGCTTGAGTGCTCACAATGAGTTTTCTCCCTGTTAGCTACATCCATAGATCAGCGCCCGGCACTTGCATCCTGATCATCAGGGAAACTCTTCTAATGCCACTGCCTCCCTGGGTCTCTATAGGTTGCTCTCTCTTGCACCTACCCATCATTTCATCTTGCTGAATTCCTCTGGATTACCTTGTAACCTGTTAAATATCAATGCACACTGGGCAATCCTCTCTCCACCAAGGTGAGCTTCCTTTTACCCATACTCAAGTCCAGGCACTATTTTACCTTGATCAACCTACACAGATGCCCACACACACACACACACATGCACACAGGCGTTGAAAACTTAACCGCAATCGTCAGCTCATCAGCTCAGTTCCACTAAATAACAATTTTTTACAGTGAATTTTTTTTTTTTTCTTTTCAAAGCTGGTATGGCACACGAATGGCTAGCAAAATCAACTTTGTAGACTCACGGTCAGCAGTATTGGATATAAAATAAAAGGAGAGAAGAGAAAACCACAACAGGACAAAATAGGATGATGGGTGCTTTGCAAGTAGGAAAGGCATTGTTTTATGAAATCTTCTTTCTTTTCTCAGTTACATTTATTTGTGTTTTTGTGTATGTTCTAGATCATGGTAAAAAATGTGTTTCTTATTGTAGATCATGGTTAGAAAAGTTGTCTAAACCATAGCTTAGAGCACCTGGAGAGTGAGACACCATGTCTACAGAGAACCTTAATGAAACTGCCAATATGTGATGTGAAGTGGATTACATGTTAGCTCCGCACTTTCCTAAAGACCAAACAGCAAGTATAATTTCATCTGATAAGCTTGTGATTATCAAGGAAGTGGATAAGCAGAGTTCTGAGGGAACAGGCATCTTTATGACGGAATTTAATTTATTTATTTATGTATTTTTTGAGACACAATCTCACTATGTATCCCTTGGTAGAGTGCTGTGGTGTCACAGCTCACAGCAACCTCAAACTCTCCGGATTCTCTTGCCTCAGCCTCCCAGTAGCTGGGACTACAGGTGCCCACCACAATGCCTGGCTATTTTTTGTTGCAGTTGTCTTTGTTGTTTTAGCTGGCCTGGGCCAGATCCAAACCCGCCAGTCTCAGTGTATGTGGCTGGCACCTTAACTACTGTGCTATGGGGCCTGAGCCTACCTGACTGAATTTTAATGGCAGGGTAAAGAAATAATTCTGAGAGTTTACTGGGCTAGCTGCTTTGAGCTAAAAGTGCTTGGGTAGATGGGGTCAACCTACTCAGAACACGGAGAAACTTCAAAGAGTGAGCTGAGGGGACTCTGGAGAAACATTTGGCAAAAGTAAGCTCTGCGCGTTTAATAATTCTACTGTTAATGAGTTGTGTCGAGTTAAACTGATAAAGAATAATTACAGCAAAGCCTTATAATGATTTTTGTCTTCACATGTTTTCTGAACACTTTCACATTTATTTAATTATTTTACTGAAGCATCTAGGATGCAAACCGCAAGGTGGTACTTATTCTCCAGATCTCCACAGTGCACTATAAGCTTTGGTTGCCTGGCCCTAGTCTGGGCCCTGTTCATGAAAGGTGACAGCATTAATTCCTTTCTAGATAAGCAGAAATTTAGTCACACAGAACTTAAGCTTCAATGTCACAAACAGTGGTAAATCTGGGTTTAAATACTTGTCCCCCTCCCTTCTAGAAAAAATACATCTTTTTTTTGCATACACTTGAAATGCAAAGCAATCAATTGGCAAGATAAAGAACCAGCAACGCTTGTTAGTTATGAATTGATTGTTCAGAAAGAAAGAAAGGCAGAATGCGGCCAGCCAGTTTTCAGTCTTAAACTCCCCCATTTAGTTTGAGGTACTTCCATTTCAGAAAGAGGCAGACAAATTAAAACCTCTTTAGGGAATGTTAAGAAAATGATTAGAGAAAAGCAAGATTTGACTTATGAGGCCAGATTAAAGGAGATAAATGCCTGTGATTTGACTAAGTGACAACCAGGGCATATGATAAGAATCTAAAGTGTTAGGAGGGCATATACATGGGTAGTAGAGAAGACTTTGAAATGCATGACCAGATAGAACTAGCAGACATGAAATAGAATGAAATATTAAACTGTAGACAATAGGAAAATGCCTTTCAGCAAAGGGATAATTCATTAAGTGGGTAGCAACACATCTTATAAGAATGAGGAAAAGGAGGGGAGGCTGAAAAAGAGAAGAATAAAAAGAACGGGAGTATAAAGAAGAAGAAAGGGAAGAAAGAGTGAGGGAGGGAAGGAAGAAGGGGGTGAGAGATGGAAGACACAGGACAGAGAAAAAGGAAGAGGGAATTAGGTACATATTGTCGCACCGTTCTTAACATGAAATGTAAGGAATAGATTTCCGTCAATTTTCATAAAGAAAGAACATTTGCCCTGAACACCCGAGCCAGTTAAGGAGATAGCACCAGCAACCTACCCCAGGGGAGAAGGTCCACAAATTAGGACGGGACAGTAATGGGAGCTGGCGGGGGGGGGGGGGTGCTTGCAAAGTCATCAGTGCTATTAAGTCCAGAGCCTGGGCACAGGCTCCTGGTCAACCTTGGCTAGCCTACTATACATAACTGTTACTGCAATTGAAACTGAATTATAATGTCATCCTGGCACACATCGTCCCCCAAAATTCCAACAAAAATGCTATTAACTGAAGGACATTTGGAAAACAACCCAGATTCCCATAGTTTCTCTGTAGCTGGCACCGGCCTTCTTAAGGAGTACGCTGTGTTTCCTTCTCCTAGTGCATGATGGTGAGACAGGGAAGGGGTTCTTCTTATAGGTGAAGCTGCAGTTTAATATTTGTTGAAAACCAACTAGATGCCAAACACTGTACCAGTCCTGTTTCTTTTATAACCATTTATGAGATTGGGATTCATATCCTCCTCTTCACAGACTACAAATCTGATGTCAAGGACGTTCAGTAATTTAACCTAAGTTATCTATAACGAAGGATCCAGGGATTAATAGAACTTTGGTCTACTTGTCTTCAAAGTATTCTCATCATAGGTAACACTGGCCATTTGTCCAATGTCTAACACGTAGTAAACATTCAGTGTGTACTGGATTGAAGGGGATTGATGCTATAATTGAAATCTGGTAAGGATCTCCAATGACTTGTGGCTGTAAGTTGATGAAGTGTTGCCATATTTGCACCAATGGTTTAATTATGTCTGAGCCAACTATGGCCACATAAAGAAATGGCATGTCTTGAGAACAGAGTGTCATTGCCTTCTTTAGTACCTAAGTTGTCACAACTATATACTAGTTTTCTTTCATTTTATAAAACAAAAAAATAAGCCTAATATTTAGTAATTTTAATAAATATTAAACTTGTGTAAAACAATGCACATAATCACTTCATGTCTTATATGATATCATGCTGACTGATAAAAAAGACCTATGATTGATATACAGTGTTTGATTACCTACAATTAAAAAATTAAAAAAAAAAAAAAACCACGGTTCTGTGAGCTCCCAAGAGGATACATAGAAATAATGATTGAAATAGTTCTTGTACTGATTGAACTTCTAATGTCACTGGGAGGCAAGATTACATGTATGAGATGGTATATAAATCAAGATCTTAAATTGCAATTTGAGATTTTCTTTCCAATATATTTCATTCAGCTAAAATGTATGGAGTGTCTATTACGCACCAGAACCTGTATTAGTCATCAGTATACAAAAAAGAATAAGATCGAATCACTGCTTTCCAGAGCTCCACATTCCATTGGGGGAGAAAAACTTGAACACACAGTAAGAAAACACGATGATTATGGGACTGTTTAAGGAAAAGTATATGATGCTGTAGAATGCAGATGGGGAAGTGGGCCTGAAATTTTATTAAGGAAGACTCTTTAAAGATGTTGAGACCCAACCTAGGTTTTGAAGAATGAGTAGGTGTTTTCTAGGCCCGTAAGAAAGAATATTGGAAGTGGAAACATCACATAGAAAGCCATGTGAGTATAAACATTACAGAAGGGTGTCATAGATTGGGGTAAACTTGATAAGGAACTATTATTAGCAAAATTATTAATATATGTTGAGGAAGGGAGTACAGATAGAGCTGAAAAGTTCAGTTCTATATTTCTTTTAGGTCTACTTGCATGTCAATAAATAATGAGATGAGTTCAAGTCCTTCTCTAGTAGGGTGTCAACATCACAACTGAAATACTGGAGAGTTTTCCCTCTTCAGTGTAGGAGAACACATTACAAATAAAACATATATTCAAATGACATAACCTAAATTATTCCTTCCTCTTGAGACTAATACATCTAATTAGATGAGGACTGTCATTCACATTTCATCAATCATCTAATAGATAATTTCAATGTTCAGTAGTGCTGAAGAGCATTATGTGCTTTTTGGAAACTAATCATAATTGCAACAAGAGCACCATGGAATATTTGATTAGGACAAAGCTAAGGAGCAGAATTATTTCCTTTACTTTCACAATTACATGGTTGTCACTTATAGGATAAATTGATCAGCCTGGATAAGTTACAGAAACTTGTGAATCCGAATAACTTTTAGAATCTCAGGAATACTGCTGTGAATTATTCTTTTGAAGCACTGACTATAAAAAAAAAAACCACGGTAGAATCAAAGTTATAAGAACTATGGATAATAACATTCACGGTGACAGAATTCTGATTCTATGAATTCCAGGAACGGAGCAATTGAAGTATCCTCTTTTAAACAAAATTAAACTAGATAAATGAGTGATGACATTCATTTTGCCAGTTTACAACATTAAGAAAGGCTTTAGGTATTCATTCTCTCAAAGAGAAAATAAGGAATAATTTCACATTTAATGCCGGGCAAATCTAATTGAAAGCTCATAAAGCATTCCACATGAATGGTTTTCAACAAGAATGTGATGTCTTTGAAGAATGATGATCTTTAAAGCTCCCTCTTCAGACATAATCAGCGTTGTCATTGAACTTGGCCTCTCCTACCCCAGGTGAATGATTACCTTTTGTAGATGAATTGTAGCAGACTCTTCCTACTCCAGCTTTGTCAATGTCTTTACTTCTCCCTATCTCTTTTGTTTCTTTTTTTGCAAAGAGCTTCTCTCCTTTGAGCCATGCTTTGCCCATCGCCTCGCGCAGAGCTCAGCAGAACCCTTGAAGATGCTACGTGGCTGGTTCAGAGCTAAAATCTGTCCCTTTAAAGCCCAACCTCAATCAGGCACTGACATTAAATTGGATTAACTACGATTTGTTCCTCTGTCCTGTTCTTCTATGGACTTCTCTGTTTCCCAGTTTCTGATAATCTGGTTCACCTGTGAAAGACATTGTATTGTTTTTTTCCTTAGCTGATCGAGTCTCTCATTTTGACTTCCTATGTACAACATTGACTTCAGTCTTTGACTGTTGCCTGCTCTGTGGGATAAAACCAATATTCGGGTACTGATTTTTTGGTACAATGGTGCACTACAGCAGCAAGCTTATTCCTTGTGTCACCATAAAGCACTTCCCTTTAATGCTTTTAGGAAATTCCCTAAAGATACTTTTTGAAAATCATTATTCTTATTGCAGTTTTTGGCCAGGGCTAGGTTTGAACCCGCCACCTCCGGCATATGGGGCTGGCGCCCTATCCCTTTGAGCCACAGGTGCTGCCCTTTGAAAATTATTTTGTATCTTCTTTTCCTGCCTTCCTCCCTCCCTCCCCCTCTTCTCTTTTTTTCTCTCTCTCCCCAAACACATAAACTTTTACATAATATCAAGTACCTGTCAATATTATCTCTAGGAATTTCATGCCCAAGTAGGTATTTTATATTTCATATTGATAATATAGAATATGTATAAAAGACACCCATCTCCTAATTTCTTTCTCCCCATGTTGGAGCCCAATACATTGCACTAAGAAAACAAAATCGTTGGACTCACTCATTCAGTAATTAATTCAACATATATATTTTGAGCGCCTGAGATATATATATGTCAAGCCATTATGCAAAGTGCTACAGTCCACATTCAATTCAGCCACATGAGATTTCTCCTGCTGTTTCTCTTGCTCTATCTTACAGAGCTGTCTCCTTCATAGAGTTCTCTCTCCTAGTCTGTTTTCCTAGGCATCTCTGCTCATTCTTCACAATTCCGCTTAAATGTCAGGTATTAGAGAATATATATTCTAACCATTAGAGATTCATCAGTATTTTCTCTCCTTTTTTTTTTTTTTTGGGGTACATGTAATGATAACTATTTCAGTATTAATCAATGAAAAACTGGTAAATTTCTAGCAATAATGAGGGGTTATGTAAGTTATGATGTATCTACGATATTGAATATGGGAGACATTTAAATGAAATATTTTATATATTTTTTTAATCCCAAGATACTAAGGGAGCACAAATGTGTTTATTACATGGATACAGAGCATAATGCTTTCGTTAGGACTTTCAGTGTGCCCTTCACCAGAATACTGTTCCCTGTACCTGATAGACAAGTTTTTACCCCTTATTCCCTCCTACCCTCCCGCATCCCTGGTTTCCAATGTCCTTTACATCTTTGTGCTGTGTGTGCCCAGTGTTTAGCTCCCACTTATTAGAGAACGTGGTATTTGTTCTTCCATTCCTGAGATACTCCACTTAGGATAATGATCTCCAGTTCCATCCAAGTTGCCACTAAAGACATTATTTCATTCCTTTTAATAGCTGCGTACTTTAGGCTGTGTGTTTGTATTTGTGTGTACAGACCTCATTTCCTTTACCTACTCCACGAATTCATGGGTACTTAGGTTGATTCCACAACATATAGGACCTGAGAAAATACTCACAAACTATACATCTGACAAAGGGCTAATATGCAGGATACACACATCACTCAAATAAATCAAGAAGAAAAAAAGTGGGCAAATGACATCAACAGAAGTTTTCATAGAAGCGAGTCAAATAACCGACAAACAGATGAAACCCTGCTCAGTGGTCCCTTTTAAAAATATTATCCTAGAATATGGCATGTACCTCATTTCATAGTGATTGCTTGTTCACATGTCTACTGAAACTCATTCTGGGGAAGAGACACGGCAACCTCACCCCACGTACTACTCTTACGATGCATTGCACATAGTAGGTCTTTTAGCAATTATTATATGATAATAACAGTATCTGCACGTACACTATTTAGTATAAAATCACATCTTCAGTTTAATAGTATTATCTAGAGACAAGCCCAAGCCAACTAATTCCAAGGACCTCTGAAATTTTAAAAGCTAGTGTTAAGCCAGGTCAATTTTTTAAAATAAAAGTGGAATGATAAACAACACATTTGATTGCCTCATTCTCCAAAAGATAACATGCTGAGAAAACCACTGGAAATTTATATGCAACTCTGTTGCTACCAGATATAGTAAATACTGTAAGTTAATTAATACCGTACATTATAAGGAGAGGAGTCCAAGGCTTCTAATTATTTGTTGATAGAAGAATGGACTTCCCCCCTCATTTACTTAAGGCTGATTCACTTCACAATTTTTATGGTAATCGCTCCAGATTTATGTCTCCAAGCACTTGCACTCAAAATTTCTTATCCATCTGGGTGTCAGTAGCCACCACTGGAAGAGCCCAAAGTATGTCCAAAAGAGAAATCTCAACTTCACTTTTAAACTTGTCTTAAGTACTTGTGAACTTTGTAAATGAAAGTGTCTGATACCTGAGGTCAGAATCCCAGGCACAGTAACCTTGACATACACGGACTTGACCACACCTTCGCCCTCTTTCCGTTTATCTGCCCCCTAACAAGCTCTGCTAAATCTTCATTCAAGATAAATCAACTCCTTCTCTCCATCTCCTGTAAGGTTTTACATTAGCAGAGATTCTCACATCTTCTTGTCTTTAATACTGGAACGACTTCCTGTCCATCTTCCTTATTTCTACTCTTTTTTTTGAGACAGAGCCTCAAGCTATCCCTCTGGGCAGAGTGCCGTGGCACCACAGCTCACAGCAACCTCCAACTCCTGGGTTCAAGTGAGTCTCCTGCCTCAGCCTCTCAAGTAGCTGGGACCACAGGC
>NW_003852464.1:3752277-3766447 GCF_000181295.1 Otolemur garnettii
TTTTTTGGTTGCAGCCGTCATTGTTGTTTGGCGGCCCGGGCTGGATTCGAACCCGCCACCTTAGGTGCTTATTTCTGCTCTTGCAACTAATTTCCAATCCAAAAAGATGTCTTAAAATTCGTACTATATCATCCCACTCCTTAAAACCATCCAGTGACTTACTGTTTTATTTAGAAGTGCTGCCTACCTCTCCCGATAGTTCTTACAATGCCCTAACCCTAAACATTTTCTCTGTGTGCCTACAACTCAGAATTTTTTTTTTTTTTACCTTCTCAGAGTCTTTGCACAAGCTGTTCTTTCTTCCTTAAGTGCTCTTCCCTCTCAGTCTTTTCATTCTTGTTTCCTTCTGAATGTTCTGGTCTCTGTTCATAGGGCATTTCCTCAGGGAGACCTCTGATCATGTT
Organism: Otolemur garnettii; assembly: GCF_000181295.1. NCBI lineage: Eukaryota > Metazoa > Chordata > Mammalia > Primates > Galagidae > Otolemur > Otolemur garnettii. The sequence continues at coordinate 3,752,682 of NW_003852464.1, forward strand.
GTTTAAATATATAGCTGTCCCCTCAATCCCACAGAAACGCATGATTTTTCAACTTTTGTAATTATTTTATTTGACTGCTTCTTAAATAGTAATTTTTGTTTAATAACTCTTCTCATTATTTTTGTATTATTTGTCTTTCTTGCTAAAATGAACACACACCCCATACACACACATATATATTTTTTTCTTTTTCTTTTTTTGCAATTTTTGGCCAGGGCTGGGTTTGAACCTGCCACCTCCAGCATATGGGGTCGGCAGCCTACTTCTTTGAGCCACAGGCACTGCCCTAAATATTTTCTTTTTGGCAAAGTCTCTACCCCCTTGTAAGCCATTTTGTCCTTTGGATGACTTAAAAACTATGTGGTGTTGAGCACAGTGGCTCATGCCTGTAATTCCAGCATTCTGGGAAGGTGAGGCCGGTGGATTGCTTGAGCTCAGGAGTTCAAGACCATTCTGAGCAAGAGCCAGACCCCATCTCTAAAAATAGCCAGGTGTTATATCAGGCACTTGTAGTCCCAGCTACTCAGGAGGAGGCAAGCAGACTGTTTGAGCTCAGGCATTTGAGGTTGCTGTGAGCTATGATATCAGAGCACTCCACTGAGGGTAACAAAGTGAGACTCTATCTAAAAAGAAAAAAAATGTGTTGACTGTAAAATAATTAAAAATAAATATTTTGAGAATCTATTGACTAAGCAACTATGCTCATAGAGATATCTATGCATTCATGTGAGTATGCCTTTAATAGTCTGAAAAACATTGTAAGGTACATGGTTTTATTCCCATTTAAACACGAGAAGAGCAAGTCATTCAAAACATTATTGTAACTTTTTATATTTAACCTAAATTCCCAAGCCTACTCTCAGCTTTTTGCTTTTTCGAACTCTACACTGTCGAAAGCATTATTTAACTTAAAAATAGTTTCTACCTCTGGCTGCCATTTCATCGTAAAATTTTGATCCACGAGGTAAATTAAAAAGAAAGAAAAACATCAAAGAAATGAAATAAAACCATGACAACTCTCACTGGCATTTTTCTCTTTGAAAACAACCACCACCAAAAAACCCATCAATAAAAATCTACTCCATAAATCTGCCATAGTAAATTACAAATGGGTTAAAGAGAGAGAATGAATGTTTCTGTTGATAAGACTCATGGCTGATGGCCAGAAGGCAATCTTCTGTTGTGCTTCTTTAATAACTCAGTCCAAAAACCTTGGGAAATTTTAGAATACCACTTTATCACATTAGAAATAAATTACAGGCAAAAAAAAAGTCATTATTTATCTTAATGTACTAAAACTGTATTCTTAATCCAAGTGCCCACTGTGTTTCGCAAAGCTAGTTCAGGAAAGCAGATACAATATGTAGCAGCCCATATAGCCTATGGCTAGGACAAGTAAGAGTTATAAGAAATTCCCATATAGCTGAATAAGGGAACACCTTGGTGAAAAAGGCATGGAGAGAGGGATTTAGCTCCTAATAAGCATGAGAGGTTGTGAGATGAGCATTGGTGAATTGGCAGTCTGTACACCTGTGGTGTTGAGAGGCACAAGATCAGCCTTATATCAGGCTGGAGGAGAAGGCAGTCAAGTGCGTGCACATTCTATCATGGACCCACTTACTCTGACTGTGTCTCCTCTCCTGCCTGTAGAATACCAGCACAGCATCTCTCTGCTGAAGATTACCAAGCTCTACTAAGAACTAAGATCTATCTATTCTAGAACTGCTTTACTCTCTCTAAGATTCTCTCTTTCTCTCTCTCTCCCTCCTGCTAAAGTAGATAGCCCTCACACACCTAAGAGAAATTGTTCCTGAGCAAGGTAGCTTAGCAGTCCACATCCAGAACCTAGTTAAGCTAGGCCCGAGACCTGGCCAGCCCCAGGCCCTGACAACAATAACTCATCTTTCTTGTTTCCAACAGACATTGATAAAATACCTAACAGTCAGGCAATGAAATGGTGGTTGAGAGTTGAGACTGGAAATCAGGGGTTCAAGTCTCTCTCCTGAGCTTTGTGACATTGAATAAATTACTCAGTTTCCGCATCATTAAAATAGAGTTAAGGATAATTCCTATCTCATGGGGATGTCATGAAAAATAACAAAGCAAACTTGATCCATGAGCAATCCACCTGCCTCGGCCTCCCAGAGTGCTAGGATTACAGATGTGAGACAATGGATCTATCCAAACTCTCCATTTTTCATATGTATGACAATTTTCCAGTATTACTATAGCTGTGAAAGACACAATTAAACTAGTTTAACCTAAAAAAGTTAAAATTAGTAAAATATCTACTATGTAGTAAAATAAAAAAAAAGTTAATTTTAGTTACAGAATAATATGTCCTAAGGAGTCTAAGTTTTAGACATCCTGAGTCCTGAGACTAGAAGCATCAGGGAAGAGATGAAGTGCTGGCTGGTAGAGTGGAAAGAGTTAAATCATTTGGGACCATTTAAGACCAAACTGTGCCCCGTCCTTAGTTTTTAAACCAATGTTTCAAATGTATAATTTGCATAGCATAAAATTCGCTCATTTAAGAATATAATTAAGTGACTTTCAAGAAATTTACAGGGAGTTGCATGACCATCACCCAAATCTAACACTGGGAAGTCTTCATCATCCCCCAAAGACCCCTCTTGTCCATTGGCAGTCAGTCCTGTCCATTCCCTCAGCCCAAGGCGACTGCTGGTCTACTTTCTGTCTCTGTACATTTGCCTTTTCAGGATATCACGTATTAATGGTACCGTACAGTTTGTGGTCTCTTGTCTCCAGTTTCTTTCACATCTCATAAGGCGGAGGTTCGCCTTGTGGTGGTGGCTGGTATCCCCGTGCTTATGTTACAGAGGACAGTATTCCATTCTATTAATATACTGCCTTGTGCTGACATAGCAATCAGCTCACAGACTGATTGACAGACGTTTGAGTTGCTTCTCGTTTTTGACTCTGATGAGTAATGCTACTAAAACGTGTGTGTACAAATCCCTTTCTAGACACCTGTTTTCATTTTTCTGCAATCCATCCCTAGAAGCACTCCCTTCCCATTTTATAAGAACGGGGGTGCTCCTGAAAGACCCTACTGCAACTTGCGGCGAGTGAGGATACCGCTCTGACTCCAGCTCACCAGTAATGATGGAGCACTCAGCTTGTACAAGATCTAAACAGAAGAGAGGAAGAATACGGAAGGTTTCACCAAGGCAGCGTACACAGTGAAGTGGGGAAAAGGCTGTTACTTTTCTGCTAAATCACTGGGTGACCTTGGGAGAAAATGTGCCTCCCGGCATCTGGGTGTCTTCTATGCAAATCAAAGGCAGGAACTCGATGTTCCCTGAACTATCTTCTACCTTAAAAAAATACTCTTTGGTGATTAAAAATTCATAAAGAAAACAAAAGTCATAATCAATGAATTATCTATTTTGCCTCTGGCATTTTCTGGGCGCAGCATTATGTGGGTAGCCCAGTGCAAGTCACAGAAAGAATGATCCAGGAAGCATTGGGGCATTCTCCTACTGAGCTCAGATTCCAGGCTTTCTAAGTGGGTGCTCTGGATAACTCTGCTTTGCTTTTCAATTCTTGCACTTCATTATATTATATTTCTCTGGCCATATCTTGCTGTGGCAATTATTTCATTCGGAATTAATTGGGCATAAAACAAACATCAGCACAACAGAACGGGGTGAGATTGTTTCATCAAACACTTTAAAAAGTATAAATCCAAGCAACTGCCATTACCTTCAGAACGATCATCTCAGTGGCTATCCCTTTCTTTCCCTGATTCTGACAATCCTCAGAACATATCTGAATATTTCCTACTGGAAGTTCTCTCACAGATAGTGGCATAGCCAGTTGCTAAAATTAACTTTCAAGCTTTGTTATGAAACGTTTCACAAACAGTAAAGGGTATAAAAGATAATATAATGAGCGTGCGTGTACGAATCACAAAGCCTTCGGGGTGAAATAACTCAGTGCCTGACTCTGGAGCTGATCAGTATCCTCCTTAATCATGTTAATTTCTCACCAGCTTCTTCTGTCCTTAGCCCCAATATTTCCCTGCATTTAAGCATGACTGTCTCCTCACATACTTCTATACATTTTTGCATACTTATATTTTTTGCATGCATAATATTATTTTGCCAGTTTAAACATTTATATAAATGTTACTGTACTATATGTATTATTAGGCAATTTGCTATAGTCACTTAATATGTTTGTTGGTTTTATGCAAATTGATATGTGAGTTCTATATCAATATTCATGCAGGAGAAATTACAGCTTTTAATACATCCCGATTATTTTTCTTATTCCCCATTGATATCTATTGAAGTGATATCCAGGATTTTGCTCTAAACACGAATATTTTAGCTATAAACGTTCTTGTATCCACCTCCTTTGGGTATTTATTGAGGGTTTCTCTGGAGGATTTTCCCAGCTTGTGGGAATAGACACCCTCATCGTTACGAATTACGACCAGATCTTCTCCGAAGTGTTTGCACTAGATTTCATTTCCACTCACCAGGGTATGAAATTCCCATTTCCCCACCGCGCCCCAAATCTCAGTACTGTCAAACACTTTAATTTTTTCCAAACATCAATTTGATTTTTTAAACTAAAATGTAACAAACGACCGCTGAATATCTACTCTGAATGCAAAGAGTACCTCTGTGGAATGCAAAGCGAGATGCCGAGGGAATACGCGGGAATTAGAGGAAGCTAATTATTGAGCCTTCTCCCCTGCCATCTGCGGGCAAGCTATTTTAAATCCTCCAGCCTCAGTTTCTGCGTCTGTCATGATAAGAGCTGGGCAAGGATATTTCTCATGCCCCTTTCACCTCCGATCTTATCTGACTTTATGGTGGTCGATGGGAGTTTGCAAAGCTAGTAGGTGAAACAAACTTATTTAGGGACGTTTGACACCAGACAAAAATGCATATGCAGAATGATACGTAGAATGAAGCCTAGATTCTAAGAGAGAATAGGAGACGAGAACTCAATGGGGAAATAGGGACCCTGGACAGGTCTTATCAAAGCAGTTTAGATGAGATTCACCAGGATAGCACAGAGAACACAGAACAAACTAAAAAGGAAGCTCAGAGAGGAAGGGGACAGGGCAGAGGCCAAAGGGAGGGAGAGGGCGTGGCTGGGCAAATAGTTAAGAGCTTAGGTAAGAGCTTAGGTCAGTGCAGAAGAGCAGGGAGGCATTCCATCAGAGTGAAATAAATCTTCATCATTTTGTTGATGACTTGATTTTTAATCCCCACCCCCACAAAGAAAACTAGAATCAAATTTGTAAATAAAACAGATGGTCACTTTATTTCCACTTTAAAATGAAGCCCCCAAAGAGACCCAGGGGCGAAGTCTGCAATCACTTCTCAGAAGCTTTTGAGAAATGTGAAAAAGCATTGAAGAGAAATAAGAACGTAGTCTCCTAAGGTGACAACTTTGAATGAACGTTCCCCTGTGGATTCTTAAGTATCATGATAGGCTGGTTTAAATACTTATTATTTTGCAGTTATATCTGGTGTAGGAAACTTCCAGCACCTGACGGAATCTTAGTATTCCCACACAACATTTTTGTAAGTACAGGAAAAAAAAAATTATTCCTGGTAGGAAAAAAAATGTCTAAGAAACTTTACCTTTTTATGCTAAAAGGGTTAAGAATTTTTATACTCTGAAAAATAATTTCAGTGTCTCATTTTGATTAAGCTGATTTATTATTATTTATAAACATGGACCCAGCCAGCAAAATGCATGGGTTCAAATCTAGAATCCAGGCCTTCCTATTATATAAAAATGAGATGTTTATTTGAGCAAGTCAATCAAGCTGTTTGCTAGTGTGAGGACTGCATTTGGCGACGTGCAACCACATACCTCAATCAATCTCCATGGGTTTAAGTCACTGTTGTTTTTCTCATATAGTAAGAAATCAGAGGTAGGCAGCTTAAGTTACATAAGTAACTTTAAGACCAGACAAAACTAACTACATCCATAGAACAGAGTAGAAGAGGTCAAGACACAGGATCTAATTAGGGGAAAGGGCATTTGGAAGAACTTCACCAATGACACAAGCTCCCTCCATCTCTCTACTCCACTATTCTTTTTTGTGACAGAGTCTCCCTGTGTCACCGTTGGTAGAGTGAGATAGCAACCTCAAACTCTTGGGCTTCAGCCATTCTCTTGCCTCAGCCTCCCAAGTAACTGGAACTACAGGCACACGCCACAATGCCTGGCTATTGTTGTTGTTTAGCTGGCCTGGGCCGGGTGTGACCCCGCCAGCCTGGGTATATGTGGCTGGGACCTTAACCACTGTGTTTCTAGTTCCTCTATGACTAAGCATAGTTTCTGAGTTTGAGGAAGAAACACAGGAAAATAAGACAAAATCTTTCCCTTTGTAAAACTGTATTTTCATTCAGAAGGGTATTCTATTCGGAAGACTGTTACCTCAGTTCCATTGGCCAAAACTAATAGCATGGTTATACCTTAGTGGCATGGGGGACTGGACAACCCTTTTCTCTTTTCTTTTTTCTGAGTATGTTGCTGTTTTAAACAAAATCATTGTTCTTTCAGTAAGATGCCAAAGTGAAAATATAGTGCCTGCTATATATTGAAGAGTGATTCTAACATTTAAACACAAAGTGAACGGAAGGCTTAGCATACAATGACATTCCATTACTCCTACCCACAGAGAATGATACTAATGTAAAACTTCTGATGTTCTATAGGACATTTTAATCCTTCACGACCTGGATCAGATGTCACACCTGCTAAGATCCTTCTCGGAAACTGCTGCTCATATTTTTTTCGTTATCACCTATGAAGAGGTTGTATTTGCTAAGAGATAAACTAATCTGAAACACAGGGAGAAAATAATCACACTGGAAGGAGACAAAAGCAGAGAATGGAGAGGAGAGCTACGGAGCTGGCCTTGGTCAAAGGCAGGAAGCTAAGAGTGTGTCCGGGGGGTAAACACCACGGTGAGTACAGAAGTATTTTCCTGCCAGGGGGACAGAGAGTGACTGCCATCTACTGCAGGGTCACGTGCTCATAAGCATTTGACTTTGTCAAATGACGCTGTGACAGCTACGTGTTGTCTACTTACAGAAATGGATATTTGCTCATGTTAATACTGCTGAATATTGGTGCTAAGAGTAAGAGGGAAATTAGTTCAGAAAAAAAAATGGTGTGACTCAATATAGAAGCAGTAGCATGGGTATAATAATTTAGGTCAGACATAGGATATAGAAAGGCCATTATTATCAGCTTAGAAAGCAAAAAAAAAAAAAATAAATTGAATATATTTTAATAATAGTATGACAAAGTCACAATTAGGCCTTAGGAGGTTTCATCTGGCATCCTCAATGAAAAAGAGCAAAAAAAAAAGAAAAAGAAAAATGGACATGGGGAATTGGTCCAACTAATATAGAGAATTTTAGAGAATTTGAAGTGAGGATGGTCAGTGTGGAATAGGTGAGAGAAGAAGACAGGGGAGAAAGGCGCATGTCCCATATGCTGGAGGTCATGGGTTCAAACCCAGCCCCCCCGGCCAAAAACTGCAAAAAAAAAAACAGGCATCATAGAGGGAAATGACTACTAAAGTTTTGTTTGTTTGTTTGTTTTTGCAGTTTTTGGCCATGGCCAGGTTTGAACCCACCACCCCCCGTTATATGGGACCAGCGCCCTACTCCTTTGAGCCACAGGCATTGCCCCTAAAGATTTTTTTCAGGAGCGTGGCTGCAAGCTCTCAGATGTCTCCAAGATTCCAGGGTTGGCTAAGGTGGTGCTCCCATGACAAGCAATGGGAAAGAAGAGGCAAAACCAGGCACAGGAGCGAAGACAAGAGGTTGCATTTTGTGTGCACGGAGGCTGAGGTGCCAGTTGACTGTCTCTGAGGCAATATGCAGAATGTGAATTGCAGAATGCTGCTCATGAAATAACAGGATGGTCTAGAAAACCCTTTGCTATTTTCTTAATAATCTATACTTTCCTCAAGGCTTGGTGCATTCTCACTCTCATCAGTCACTCAATTATTTTTTGTATGTCTAGTTTTATGCAATTTCTACATTCTTCTGTATAATGGTATCCCACATGAGCCTCTCAAATCAGCCATCACCCTACACCATAGGCGTTGTTCTCCCCCTCTTTTAAAAAATAAAACTAGATCTCTCAGAGGGCCTATTTACTTGTCTAGTTTTGTTCTTTACTTATGAACAAAAAGGAAATGTTAATCACCTTTTTTCCCCCTCCTTACTCAGTGAACTATGGAGAAAAATTTCAGTCCATGAACAATCATTAAATGTTTTTTAAACAATAAGTCTTTTTTTTTTTTTTAAAAGATTTATGACTTGGTAAAGGTTTCCAAGATCCATTATCTCACCTTTTGGCAGATTTTTCACACTAATTCCTTCTCATTTAAAAGCAGTCCATTTACATTTGGAAATCTTATCAGCATTAACCAGATTATTCCTTCTAATTATTCTTTCAGGTCGGATCTCAGAAAACTGTTTGAAGCCATCTGTTACTTAAATTCAAATTTGTTGCACTTGAAAGAACATAACTTGATTTATATTATCTCTGGTTTGTTCTGGTATGTAATAGAATAATAACATGGTGGGATCTCCCAAGTGGCAGTTATAGTACGGTACAAGACTGAGTTATATGTGCCACCAAGATTCCTCATCACACACATCTTCTAAGGGCATAAACATTTCAGAATTCTGTCTGTAATCAGGATACACCCTGGTGATATGCAATCAGAAAAGCATTCTACTCTTAGACAAGATATCATGGATTAACTGGTTTTAATGCAATGGTCTCAAATACACAAGAAAGGGTCCATGCTAATTTGAGATTCAATGGCCACATGTGTTTGTGGGCACTGAAGCTTCAGTGGAAAAAAACACTGAGTGGATGCATCAGATTTGGCTCGACAAAGCCAGCTTTATATATTACATTATCTATATTATGAGAACACAAGACAGATAAAAGTCTCTGAAATATAATAGTAGCACCCCCAAAAGTTCATGTCCACCTGGGACCTCAGAATGTAACGTTATTTGGAAATTAGGTGTTTGCAGATATAATTAGTTAAGGTGAGGTCCTACAAAATTAGAGTAGGCTGTAAATTCAAGGACTGTTGTGCCTACAAGATTGTGTAAAGATGTACAGTGGGGAAAAGGCTGGATAACCACAGAAGCAGCGTCTGGAGTGACGTAGTTTCCAGCTAAGCAAAACCAAGGTTTGGGACAACTGCTTGAAGTTAGGAAGAGTCAAGAAAAGACTCTTCCCTAGAGCATTCAGAGGGACTATCACCCTGCAGACACATGCATTTTAGACAGACAGACTCCAGAACTATGGCAAAATACATTTCTGCTATTTATGTATTTATTTCATTTTATTCTTTGTTTGTTTGTTTTTGGCTGGGGCTAGGTTTGAACCCGCCACTTCTGGCATATGGAGCCGGCACCCTATTCCTTTGAGCCAGCCATAGGCACCGCCCTATATTTCTCTTATTTTAAGCTACCCAGTTTATCACGGCATCCTCACCAGCTCTAGAGGACACATGGACAGCTCTAACTCAGTTGGCCTCCCTTAGGTAAAGAGAGAATCACGTAAGGGGACACCACCTCCACACTGATCCCCTCCCACACACTTGATAAGTAATTGTGCGAACACATGGATAAAGCACATGCGTTTTGTTATCCTTAGATAAATGCACATTTTATCTTTTCACATCAAAATGAAAAAAAACTTAAATGCTAATCCGGTTTAAAAAGCCCTTTTACACTGCTTCCTTTCATTAACAATGCCTCCTGCGTCCCTACATGTGAAAATTATTAGCAACCGAAAGACCAGTAAGAAGAGGATGACATAAAGGCACCGTTTCCTTCTTGAAACACTTAATTTAGTGGGAACAACCTGGGCTTCTTGCTCCGTTCTCACCAATGCTGGGTAACACGATTCAATCACTGACAGGCAACTCTTTGGTCATTCTTTGGTAGCTTGGTTTTCTTTCCTGGTTTATTCTATTGCTGTCGTCCTGCGGGCACCAAATCCATAATCTTCTCTGATCATTGACCTAGTCTGTAGCCTGGTATCTTTTATTTATCTATTTATTTATTTATTTAGCCTGGTATCTTCAACTGCTTTCTGGTAGTTGATGGACTTGTCACCTCTAACTTAACACAGTACAGAATGCAAAGTCTACACTTAACAGAGTTTACTGGGTTATATTAATTACACTGCTTTTGTGTGTGGGGGGGGGTGTCCTTTTTCCCCCTTTGACAAAACACTCCCTCCCTTTCCTATGGGCTCTACACAAATCAGAAGCAAACATTCAGAGAAGCATTAGACCTAAGTTGAGTCTTGGAGGCAAGCTTGATTACCTCCCAGAAAACTGAGCTAATACTAGGCAGGGGGTGGAGGAAAGGAGGTGAGAGTGGTGACCCCAAAGTGTAGACTAAGACACCCAAGAAGGACAGTTCTAGGAAGTTGGGGCCTTTAACATACTAATGAAAGAACATCGTATTTCAAGGGTGAAGGGGGAGGATGGAAGAGAGTCAAAATGACCTCATCACCTAGGAAAAATGAATATTTGATTTTAATTTACTAAAATATATACAGTATATGAAAATATATTACTTTAGAGTAGACAAATCTTTTTCACTTAATTTCCTTTAATTCTCAATAAAGCGTTGCTACTAATTCCTCACTTGAAGAAATCGAAAGTTTAAATATCATGCCAGAGGACACAACAGTACTAATTACTGGAGTTAGAACACGCTTCCTCTGACTATAAATCAGTTACTAGCTTTCCAATTTACTTTTGTTTATAGCCCATTACTTTTTTTCTGTCCTCTGAGGACTTGATAACTAAAATTACAAATGCCTTCCCTAATCATTCAAGGGAAAATTCTATTCTCCCCTATTCCCTACTAACTTCATATATGAATGTGAGGTATCTTATCATGTTGCTAGGTTCATAGGTTGTTATGTCCCCTGTAGGACTGAAAAAAAAAAAATCTTGCCAGCTATGTCTGTACAACTTTTCCCTCTCTTTGGAACATTCCCTTTCTGATCCACGGCCTCACTAAATGTCAAAGTTTGTCAAGGTTCAAATACATCATTCCCTCTTCATCTTAGCAGAGAGGCAGGAGTCAAGGGCGGCAGATCGTGTTTTAAGCCTACAGCCAAGAATCAGTAGGTAGCATCGTGAGTTCTGAGTTAAAAAAAAAAAAAGAATGTTCCTCATTTCTGAGCCTGGAGTTTTCCTCTGAAGGCCTAGTGTATTCTGCCATCCACCTCGGCAAGGCTGTACTTCAGCCTATTTGGAGCCAGCAATGTGTGAATACAGAAAAGGTTTGTGAAAGATGGACCCAATTAGAGCAGTCTGAACTTTCTTATAATCCTGCTGACAGCAGGGAAGTTGAGAAGCTGCTTTTAAGTCTACGATACATAGATTTAAATAGAAAGAATTCTGCAGGTCCAAAGTCAACAAAAAATGTACGTCATGTGTCTGGACTTAAGGTGGTAAATGAGGCCGCAGACACACGGAAAGTGGAACTATGGAAAAGCCAGGGGTATAGTCAGGGGGATGCTCTTTTAAAAAATCAGAAGAGGGAGAGAGGAAAGAAAAAGGAGAAGAAAAATGGGAAGAGAAGCCAGAGGGAAATCAGAAAGAAAGAAATGCGTGTACTATGTAAGCCTCTACCTTGGACAGGGAAGGTAGCTCCATGGGGAGTCATGCATCCCCTGCCTGCAAGGATATTACTCCTCTTCTGTCAGTAAACTGTTTTGTATCACCATGAGCCTGTTTTTTTATTGTCCTTGGAACAATTCAATCCATAGGATAAAAATACTGCCCATTTATTAATCTCTTTACCAGGACCCAGGAGCCCACACCACGCATTTCCCTGGGAGTAGTTATTCTCGAATTTACTGTGTGTGAGAATCTCCTGGGGAAAACAAAATGTGTGCTACCTGCATCCCTAGAGATTCTCGGAGAACTTGTAACATTCCCATTTTGAAAGATCCTCTGTTGATGTTGATGCAGGCTGTGCTCTTTGCCATACCTGAATCTCACAGGGATGAGGAAACAAATTCCCAGAGCCTTTCCTATGTGCCAAGTGCAGTGACAGGGTTGTCCTATCCCCCTGCTGGTTTTGTTGTTGTTGTTGTTGTTGCAGTTTGGCTGGGCCTGGCTTGAACCCACCACTCGCATATGGGGCCAGCGCCCTACTCCTTGAGCCATAGATGCCGCCCTCCCCCGCCATTTTTAACTCTTTAAATTTTCACAAAGAGAAGCTGAGGTAGGTGCTATGAGTCCCATTTCACTGATTCCGGTGAAAGTCACAGCTAGTAAATGAACAGGATTCAAGTCTCCGGAGTATCATTCTCTTTGCTGTTCTCTTTTCTACTTCATTGAATAGGAGTACGACCACCTTTGAAAAGAGGTTAGCAGAAGAGGCAAAGAACTTAAAGAGCACACAATTATTATGGAATACTATTCAACCATTAAAAATGGAGACTATACAGCCCTTGTATTAACCTGGATGGAAGCTGGACACATTATTCTTAGTAAAGCATCACAAGAATGGAGAAGCGAGAATCTTATGTAGTCAATTTTGATATGAGGACAATTAATGGCAATTAATGACATGGTGGAGGTGGGGGAAAGGGAGAGCAGAGAGAGAAAGGAGGAGGGAGGGGCGTGGGAAAGGAAGAGCAGAGAGAGAGAGAAGGAGGGAGGAGGCGGGGTTTTGGTGTGTGCCACACATTTGGGGGGCAAGATATGATTATAAGAGGAACTTTACCTAACAAATGCAATCAGTGTAACCTGGTTTCTTGTACCCTCAATGAATCCCCAACAATTAAAAAAAAAAAAGAATTAGTGTAAGATTTTCTTATATCCAGAACCTGGGAAGTCTGGAAGACCAACTTACAGCGGGGAGTTGGGTTTGGACAAGAGTCTAAATTATTGGAATCCATCTCATGTGGGCTAAGAAAGGAACATTAAACTGCCAAAGAGAAAAAATTTTTGATGTGGCTTGTTCGCTATTGGAAATGTAAGGTCATGAGAACTGGAGGACTTCAGAGGATTAGGAGAAAACTAAGCCCTGGAGCCATCTGTGGATAGAACATTAGATCCATTAGCACATTTTTTTTCCATAGGATTTTCAATAGCCCAACGTCTTGGAGACCAAATTGCGAAAATCAAGAAAGAGTTTCAAGGAACAGTGGGGCTGACAAGTTACACTTACTGAGCCTAAAAGAAGCAGACATGAATCCAAAGGAGAAAAGAGGGAATTTACTGAGTTCCATAAGTCCTGAGAGAGGTAGATTTGATGTGAGAAGAGGCGAAGTGCAGTATTCCCAGCCCTGATGCTGGCCTAGCCTCTTCCCAAGTATCTTCAAATCCCTTCTCTTATTAAAGTATCACAAAATTTCTCACACGTAAACACAATAGGAACCAATGTTCCCAATTTCCAGGAAGGGAAATTAAAATCATGATATTAATTGGCACTGTTTTTGTTTGTTTGTTTTGTTTTTCAAAATAGTGATGTGCTAAGGTCACATTGCTAGCCGACTGACATAGGATCTAGGATGAACTTCAGGCGTCCTGGTGCCTATGTTAGTGCTGTTTTCAAATGTTGACACTCACAGAGACATAACCAGTATGGAATTCAAATCTGACGAAAGTTCTAGTGTTGACTGCACCCACTGGTTATGTAAGTGTGGTTTTAAGGTTTTAAAGATACATCCATAGCTCAGTGCCTATA
>NW_003852464.1:3766842-3769763 GCF_000181295.1 Otolemur garnettii
GGGGGGGGGATGTAATGTCACTTCCAAGATCAGGTGACACAAGAGGGCAATTTCTCTCTGTGGTGGGCTTTGTCACAGTCTCTCCCTCTGGAATCTGTGCTCTGAGGGGAGCGAGGTGGCAGGCATCAGCCCCAACAGGTGAAGTCAGTTGTCATATGGACGATATTCAGGGAGCCTGTGGAGATCCCGACCTGGGGAGCACCTGAGCCTGGTGGGTCACCAACCAACTGAGTGAACTTGCAGGCAGACCCTCCCTCACTCAAGCACTGAGTTGACTGATGATCCAGAAAAAGGCCTCCTGGCAACTTCCTGAGTCAGAAGGCCCTAGCAAGTCCACAAAAACTGTAGGATAATACCTGTTTGTTGTTTTAAGCCACTAAGATAGAGTTGATTGGTTCTACAGCAACGGATAACAAATATGGTAGGGAGCAAACAATTTTTATGTCATGTGTACACGTGATTTATAATCTAACTACATATTCAGACAGAAAGTCTGAATATGATCCTTACCCTAGCGGATCCAGTATAGGAAGAAAAAAAAATGGCAACCACAGTATTAGATCTATTGGAGGAAAGAAACTTTAACTCTCAGGGAAAATGAATAGGGTCAGAGGGCCAGGATATTCTCCTGAGGAAGGCTGGCCTCCTCCTCAAGTCACCAGCACACCGTGGAAGTCGTTCTCCAGTCCCGTTATTACACTAGGTAAAACTGCACTAATTAGAGATTTAATTGCGCTAACAGCCACCTCATTAGAAACACGAAAATTCCTCCAAGGGTGTTTATATGACTAGTTATCCATTCATTAGTTGGAATTAAAGTCTATTACTTTCATAATAACTCATTGCTACAACGGCCTGTGCTGAGAGATATAGGATTTGATGAAGGTGGCAGGGGGGCCCTGACGTCATCTCATTTCGGAGCACTTTAGAGTGGCCTGAGTAAGGATCTGCTGGGGGCTGGTACCGAAGAAAGGACCTACGGGTGGGAGAGAAGCATCCTGCTTCGAGAGGTATAATGCTGAGATCGAACTATGGATATGTGTTTTGTAAAAAGTCCCTAGAATAATCCAAGAAAAGAGAAAAGAGCCTTTTCTTCTACTTTCAAATTGACCTGGTACTCGTCACATCCTGGCTTCTAAAGGGTTAGCTTGTAGACGTACTCAAGTTTCAGAACAGAATTTTCATGTGGAAATGAATTCTACCATCACGCTAACAAACAGATCTGGGAATAGAGCTCATTTGGAAGTTAAAGGCTGAAACACACTGGCTGCTAAATTTGGAAGAACAAAGACTCCCCCAAACCTTTTTTGTTTTTCGTTGTTATCCTGGATCGCTTTGCTTTTGTTTTACCAAATCACATTCCTTAGTGAGTTGCTTCTTAATCTTTGCTGTGTATACAAATCACCTGGGGGATCTTGTTAAAACGCAGATTCTGATGAAAGTTGGGATACAGGATTTCTAAACAGCTCCCAGGCAGTGCTGATGCTGCTGGAACTCAGACGTAGAAAACTTTAGCCCAAACAATTTAAGAAATCCAGTGTGGATTTCCCAGGGTAAGAGGGATGAGTCACCACGAACGCTCATGGTTTTAGTTTTGGGGCTATAATCAAACCACCGAAACAACATGATATTTAATAGTAAAATTCATGCACACAAACACCAAACTAAATGTCATGTTAATTATTATTCCAGTGAAGTTCTGAGACACCAGTGCAGTGGTTTAGGAAATAGATTTGAAGTTAGATGCACATGGGTTAGAATTCTAGTTTTGTAACCTTTTAGCTACATGACCTGGACAAGTGAACCAGACAGAGCCCAGGGAAGACACCACATTAGGTATTTCAAACTGGAAAAACCTAGCACAGGGGATTTATCACCTAGGCTTAGAAGCCAAATAATCAACAAAGAGCCTATGGAGGGCATCGTACCAAGTAAACAGAGGAAGCCAAAGTCTTCCCTGTGGCTTGAGAGGCCACAAGAGGAGGCGAGGTTGTGGGAGCCTGGTGGAAGCTGGCAACCTAGCAGGGGTCCTCAAACTTTTTAAACAGGGGGCCAGTTCACTGTCCCTCAAACCATTGAAGGGCCCGACTGCGGGCCCTGGGATGAGTCGGCTGCTAAACAAGACAGGTAGCTGCGGCAAAAACACCCCGCGGGCCAGATAAATGTCCTAGGCGGGCTGCATGTGGCCCATGAGGATGTCTGGCCTAGAGTGAGGGACTGTCCCGAGGGATCTGGAGCCTCAGAGGAGACACCACTGCAAGAGACACGACCGAGGTGGCATCAGGAAGATCCCTGGCATACTCCATCCCATCCCTCCATCTCCCACCAGGGCACTCTGTGAGTTGAACTTAGCCAGGAGAGCCTAAGAAACATAGTTCCTTGCAATATGGAGCAGGGGAAGAAAAGGAAACGAATCAGAGGACAAACTAGCAAAGGGTCTGCACAGCCCATGACTGACGGTCTCTCATCCGGCATCTCATGCTCTAAACACAATCTATAAAATGTGGAAGTTGTGTTATTTAAAGGAGAGGCCATAAAGCACTCAGCATGAGCATGGGGCTTGCTGCCCCATCATCGTCATCATCATCAAGCACATGTGTTTGTAACATGACAACATTTTTTCTTTCCCTTTCATCCCTTTCTCTCCTTTCATTCAATGCCCTATTGATTAGGGTAAGGGGCACATGGAGTTTAGGTAGCTTTAGTACCATAAATATTATTAATGAAACACAACGTTCTGGGGGGAAGGACACAACTCTAAGAGGGAGTTTACCAACAGTGCAAACAGTGTAACCTAATTCTTTCTACCCTCAATGAACCTGAAATAATTATTAAAAAAAAAGTTCCAATTAAAAAAATTTTAAAAAAGATATACTGTGAGAAATTATACCCAAAGGAAAAGTATCTGCTTGTTTCTTCTA
>NW_003852464.1:3770871-3775157 GCF_000181295.1 Otolemur garnettii
TAACAGTCTCTCCCTGCAAATGACTGTCACAGTCTCCACTAACTCATTCCAGCCTTAGACTGAATCATCTTAATATAGATCTGTTTGAACAGCAATAATTATATGAAGAAGATCATTAAGGTATTTATAAATGAGGAGCCAGAATGTGTAGTTCTACCATACTTCAGAACTGCACTATAATATTTTTTTAATTCATCGTACATTTGAGTTAAAAAATAAATACAGAGCAACAATATTAGAGATTTTCCAATCTGGCCTATGCTAGAAGCCAAAAGAATGGGTGCTGAAAAGGCAAGCTGTGAGTTATCAGGAAAGAGAATTAACTGTGGGTTGGAGGAGTTAGGAGGTCTCTAAGGTAGGGTGGGGATAAAGGTGGGTTTTGACAGTTTGGTTAAAGGGGCAGAATGAATGGAGAGGATGCTTCTGCCTGGTGAAACTAGCTTCCTCAATTTTTCTTTGTAGTGGGAATGAAGGAGACAGATGAGCAAGGAGATTAAAGCAAGATAGGACGCAGGAACCTGGACTCCATAGCTAGTCTGGCCAAGTTAGAACCTTGACTTTGCCACTCAGTACTTTAATAAACTGGCCACATCACTTAACTTTAATTTCCTCAAGTCTAAAATAGAAGTAGTGCTAGCACTTGACTGAGGGGTTTATGGCAAGTATCAACTTAACAAATGCAGAGAAACTTCCAAATATAGTGCAAGTACTCAGTCAATATTCAGCTACTCTTAATTCTACCGCTTTATTCTGCCGACACGTATTTTACCAAATGCCTGCCGGACGGAAGGCAGAATAGTACATATTGAATCAAATTATAAAATGCTTTGACTACAGGTGAACGTGTCATAGAATACGACATTTTTCTGGACTAATACTTGGGATGCTGAGATTGGGCAAGTGCAGGACTGGGGTTATTTTTAAGGATTGCTCTAGCAGTATGGTGCATGCACTATGTCATCTGCCAATTGCTTTTATAAACCTTTAATTAAGCAGTAGAGAAAATTGATATGAGAACTCTCTTGGCATCACAAAGAACATTTAATTATCAAGCAATAAATCCAGAGACACTTAATAGTAATTGAGACCCTTACCAATGACTAATCGCACCCTATGCAACATATGAATTGCTAACATGGCTGGCCACCAGGGCACTGTGCATTTCTGAGTTCTTAAGGGTCGTATGTGCAGCAGTAGGTTGCCCACAGTTCTCCCTAGATTCCAACCAGCAAGCAACAAATTGCAATGGTGGTAGTTAATATGACAGGAAAGGTCTCTATCAGCTCTTTGGGCTCTTAAAGTCCAGAAGAAGCAAGCACAAGGAGAGAATTCTCATGGACATTAATTTTGAGCTAAAGAGCTAGAGCAGCAGTTCTCAACCTTATGTTTCTGTGCTGATTTACATAATTAAATATTCCCTTGTCTAGGACACATTCCCCTGGGTGGATTAGGGTGATGTGCAATCCCCAGCCAGCTTCCTTTAACAGTACCTCCTTTTCTCTCTCAATAACATTTATCAACATGAAAGTGTATTATAATTAGAGGAACAACTACTACAATTTATTTGTTGTTAAAATAAATTATTCTCTAGTTTTGGTACTTTTTCCTTAGTAATATATTATTCCAGACGCCAAAGAAAACTGGTATGAATATACCAGGTTATCACTAACATTTAACTAGAGATTTTGAGTCCAAAGACTACTTCAGTCATTCTCTATAATTTCTCTCAAAAATGTCTTCCCACCTATCTGCACTTCATACTTTCCAAGTTACCTTGCTCCAAGATCCCTGCTCCAGGCTCCCAGTTAGTTGTACAAGGAGTAGAACAGATTGAACACTATAAATAATAATGGTAAATGTAATTTAATATTTCAGGGAAAAACAGAGTTGTAGGACCAGTTATGATAGATGAGAGAGCCTGAATCTCCTGGTGGCGGTAAGGCATCTTTACAACAGGACCATCTTGGTCAGTTCCTTTTCCAGATGTAGGCATTGAAACATTAAAATAGGTACCCCTGTATCTTCCTGCTCAGGCAACATCACCCACCATCAAGTGAGTGGATGCCCCCAAGTGTCACCTGGGAAAAGTGACTTTGTTCTATCTTGCTCAGGTTCACTTCCTGCGTGCCTTGTGAGAGTAGGCAGTCAGATGATGTAAATATCTAGTTTTTAGTAACATCCCTTTTCATACAACATGACATTAAAGGAAGAAATTGCGATCTCTTGTAATAGAAGAAAATCTGGCCTTGGCAGAGTTACTGAGAAATAGTACATATCTGCATTCCGCTTTTAGGGTGATTTAAAGGATTTTGACTATAGGTAAAATAACCAAATTATTTATTTATTTGTTAATACCCTATTTTCTTCGAAAGCATGTCAGTTTTATTATAAATTGAATATTAACCATTAAATGTATTCTTTAATTTATAATAAATTGAATAGTTGTACAACAGTTGTAAATATTCAATTTATTATTTAATTTATAATAAAACTGAAATGCTTTTGAAGAAGACAGGGTATTAATGAGCATTAGAAACAACAGGCATGAACAGTAAACTAAAACTGAGTTCCCTCCCAAGAGTCATGAGGTGAATGACTAATTCACCTCGAAATTCCTAACTTGAAATCCTAATTTCCCATACAGAGAATGTGGCTGTATTTTGGACATAAGGTCTTTAAAGATATAATTGGGGTTAATTATAAAAATTGACCCTACTCTAGTGTGACTTGTGTCACTAAAAGGAGATTAAGACACAGACATGTACAGAGAAAAGACCATGTGAAGACAGGGTGAGGAGATGGCCGTCTACCAGCAAAGGAGAAAGTTCTCTGAAGAATTCCAACCTGCTGACCCTTTACTCTTGGAATTCAAGCCTTCAGAACCTGGAGAAAATAAATTTCTGCTGTTTCCTGCAGCTAGTCTCTGGTTTTTGTGATGGCAGCCCCCAGAAACGAATCCACTAACCATAATTATTTTTCATTTTAACAACCACCTTTTGACCTAAACTCATGACAAGATGAGGCTCCCCCAAATAAAAGTTAAGTCATGAGCCTGCTGGGATGAAGAGTTTGCAAAGTGCTTGAAACTCTACCCTGAAAGAAACCTACCTGTCCAACCCAAGCCAGAAAAATGTCTCCCCTTGTTTGGATGCCTCCCTGTAACAAATAAAAAGATCCCTCAATCGGTTGCAGGTCTGCCTCTGACGATTGCTAGCTAAGTACATGCTTAATCACATACGCCCTCTGAGTCTTACCTGATTGGTGGTTCTCATGGAACAATATTTGGCCTGTTTAAATCAGAGAGTTATTGTGGAGATCAAACAAAATCAAAATAGTGATTCGCAAACTAACTACAAAGCAGTCATGATGGTTATTTTTATGTATCAACTGGGTTGAGACACAGGATGCCCAGGATTAAACATTATTTCTGGATGTGTCTGTGAGCATGTTTGTGGATGAGATTAGGTTTGAACAGGTGTACCCAGATGCCCTTCTCAACTTGAGTGGGCATCACCCAATCCACTGAAGGCATGTTTTATTTTCTGCTACATTGTCTGAGTTGGCATATTTTATGTCATTTTCTCCTGCTCTCAGATTTCCTGGTTCTCAAAGCATAAGATTTGAACTACATTAAACCCCTGGCATTTTAGGCTCTCCAGACTGCAGGTGGCAAATTGTGGGACTTCTTAGACCACTTAATCACGTGAGCCAACT
Source organism: Otolemur garnettii (assembly GCF_000181295.1). Lineage (NCBI taxonomy): Eukaryota > Metazoa > Chordata > Mammalia > Primates > Galagidae > Otolemur > Otolemur garnettii. The sequence goes on from NW_003852464.1 coordinate 3,774,586, forward strand.
CCTCACTTTATATATAATTTCATCTGTGAGATATTTCTATTGGTTCTGTTTTTCTGGAGAACCTTGATTAATACAGTGGACCTATCAGCAGTTGTTATTATTTTCTTAAAAGGGGAGGCCTCTTATTAGCAAGTCATTTGAGTACCTCTGTATCTGACTAGGGAATACAAGTAACACTGGGCATGATACACCTTCTGATCTTTAAGAAAAGTATACAAGGGTACAAGTGACTCTTTCTGAAAGTAGAATATAAATGTCTTAACACAATAACTAGGAAAATGACATAAAGGCTATGTTAACCAGTTTGATGAAAATATTTCAAATCGTATATGAAAACAGCACACTGTACCCCATGATTGCATTAATGTACACAGCTGTCATTTAATAAAAAAAAAAGTATCTCCCATATCCATTCACTGATTGTCACTACTATAAAGCATTTCTACAGATGCATGTATAACTTTTAAGTCAATAATAACTCTTTTATTTGATCACCTTTCTAATAATTTCTCTAGCAGGTATTGACTTGTATTTTTCAATGATTCATATATTTAAATTTTAATAGCATTACA
>NW_003852464.1:3775453-3797298 GCF_000181295.1 Otolemur garnettii
TGTGAATGGTGTGTACCTTCTCTGATCAGAGCTAGTGGCTGAGAGTCTCAGAGCAAATAGAAAAGGCCGTGACATCTCTAACTTATGATGGCACAGGGCGGCATTTTTCATTTTGTGGCAAGGCTCACACTCAACAGGTTTCTATTAATGTGCAAGAATTAGAACATATATTTTCTTTCATTCTTCTGATGAGGAAAACCATTTGTGAATGTCAGTAAATTTTCCTTGTTTCTTTATTTATTATTTATTCAATAAATATTTGAGTGTATACGCTGTGCCAGGCACCATTTTAGGTACTGGAGATATAATGGTGAATAATTTTATGAAAATCCTTGCCCACATGGTCAATGTCCTGTAAACATAGGGGAGAGTGGAAGTGCAAAGATTTTTAGCCTGCATTGGAATCTCTGTCCTTGCCCTTATTTCTTGATCTCTCTGAACTCTATACTCTTCCTTTGTTGAAATGGAATGATGTCTACTTCACTAGGTTGTCAAAATGATTGAATAAGATAATATATGTTAAGTATTTAGCATATGGTAGGCACATTTTTTTTTTTTTGCATGTGTGATATCCCGAGATATCTCATTTTTAAGGGTGTTGGGGATTGAACTTTATCTTGATATAAAAGTTGTTTTGGAATCCTACTTCCTAGTTTCTCAGAATGTGACTTTATTTGGAGATAAGGTCTTTACCTATGCAGTCACATAAAATAGTATCCTATTTGAGCTCTGACCCAAAGAAATTGTTGTTCCTATTATAAAAATGAAATCTGGACACAGAGACAAACACAAAGGGATCAGGCCACATAAGTACAAAGACAGACTTTGGGGTGATGTTTCTACAAGGCAATGATCATCAAGAATTGCCAAAAAACATCAAAATATAGCAAAAGACCTGAAAAGAATCTCACAGCCCTTGAATAGAGCCAACCTTGCCTACACCTTGACCTTGGACTTCTAGTCCCAAGAACTGTGAGGCAATTTCTATTGTTTAAGCCATCCAGTCCAGGGAAGTGTGTGGTACTTGCGCACTCAGTGTGTGGCAGTAGTTAATAAACTAGAGTTTTAATATAAACCAGGAGTTTGAAAGGCATTTTTGTTATCCTATTTTCTGAAGGATTAGCATGTGACATTTGCAAACATGGTATCCCAATTCTCTCTTTGGATATTAAAAATGAATTAGGAAAATATATAAAATAACATCACATTTATTTAAGAATGATTTAGAGAAGTTCCTTTCTCTTAAAGAAAATTAAACATTGAAACAAGCCTGCAAGGATGGTTTGCCTTAGTCAGTTTCCTGTTTTGACTTCAAAATACTTCATCAGCTTATAGCATGATTATAACCACACTATGAAATAGTGTCTTGGCAATCATATTTGTCCTGGAGTCCAAATATTTCTTGGAGAGTGCTATGAAAAAATCAGATGAATGAATCATTTCCAATCTGCATTTATGGCAATTTCCATTAAATGAAGAGATAAAATTAGGAAAATTGGCCATTCTCCTACCAGACAACAAGGTTGAGTTATGAAGAAAAATGATATTTAATTCTGAGAAAGGAATTGTGTACAAGGACAAGAATTTGCAAATAGTTTGAATTAAAGATAAATTTGATAGCTCACTGACTCATTCATTTACCCATTCATTCAAAAATATTCACTGAGGTGTACTATGGGTAGCCACTGTCACAAAACTTAAACTGTTGTTTCAGAATTAAGAATTAAAAGATATTTAATCACTTACACACTGATGGACATGGCCCTACACTTATTTTAGTCTGGTATAAGAGGCTAAAAAAATAATTAGGCATCATTATGAATCACTGACTACTCTTGTTTGAGCCAGAAAAATGATTTTGATGAATTTTTCTATTACATTCGATGCACGAATGTATTTGACAATTAACATAGTTTAATAATAAATTTTGTTTACATCTCACCCTATTTCAAAAAAAGAACACAAAGAAGAATGCTTATCTATTCAAGTAAAAGTAACTCAGAGTTTTTGAAAAGAACATTGTTTTGGGCTTTTGGTTTTTTGATAGCTTCTTTTTAAAGAATTCATGTGCTGTAAGACAATTTTTTTTTTATGTTTATGTTTTTTTTTTTCTAAGAAGTATTCCCAGCCAGTGCATCATTATCTTTTCGAAGGTATGAGAATAGAATATAAATAAATGGATTTCTTAAACTAACAATGCACCTTCTTTGTGAACTTCATTGTGTTTTCCATAACAGCCTCTAATGGAAAGAGGATATTGTGTTTCTAAAAATTCCTCACAGAGTACCACCGCTTCTTTTGTCTGTTAAAAAATTACATTCAAAATAATGTTGTTAATCGTAAAAATGCTGGTGAAAAAACCTAAAAATGGATCAGGGTTTTTGGATTGCAATATTAGCCATGAGTCTGATTTAGACAATAGGCCAATGATTCTCAAATTCTCACAAGTCAGGGGCCAGGTATTAGTATTCCCTCATCACTCCCAAGTTTCAAGTTCACAAACATATTGAATTGTCCTTTAAATAAGCAGCCTTATTGCAAGACCTCTGTGACTGTGATCTGGACAATAGCTCAAAGATGTATTTTTGTGGGTCTGTACATTAAGTACCACCAGCACCACCACCACCACCACCTTCATCATCATTTAACTTACATGCTACTCTAGACAGATATCCACCCTCCAGTTTCCAGTTCTGAAATTACTCATTACTGTCTTATTCTTGGATCCTATGGATATTTAGAAGAGAATAAAGCTGAGTTTTGAAGACAAGGACCAAAGTCAGATGCCTTGGTTGGTGGCCTTGACCCTGACCACTTGTTAGCTGGTTGACTCACTTTTGATTTTTCAGTTTCTCCATCTATAAAATAATGATGATAGACCCTATGTACCTGTCATGTCATAAGGGCTAAATGGAATAGTCACTCGGAATGTCTTAGAATTACTTGGTAATTCAATTCAGTGCGATTGTCTATTCTCTGCAAGTATTTGCATCTGCAACCTCTGCTAAGATGGACTTTACTTAAAGAAGGACATTTTCTAGCACATAGTTATGACTCAAAACATGTTAACTGTTTGTTTGTGTTTGTTTTTGTTTTTGGCCAGGGCTGGGTTTGAACCCGCCACCTCCGGTATATGGGGTCAACACCCTACTCCTTTGAGCCACAGGCTGTTTTTATGGTCTGCCCCTGAAAGGATTTGTTGATTTGTAATTCCTGCTAAAGGTGAATGTTCAGAGAATGAGGTACAACTTTTAAACTGGTCAGGATTTCAAACCCTAAGGACTCTCAGATATATATTTTTTTCATTTCTCTTTCCTTTTTCCTTTCCTTTTCTTTTCCTTTCATCGCAAATGAGTCATGTTCCTAGAATCAAAAAAGGGAATAAAGAATAGTGGATAAAAAACTGAGTGTTGTAATTATATACAACTGACAGACTAACACATTTAACCTGCATTCTTTTGTGTTGCCCTTGCCACAGCCACAAACAGTTCATATTTGTAACAGAAATGAGTATGACTTTGCTCTTTCCTTCAGGAGTGAAGGCAGCTGGGAGCCTCAGACTCTCTTCCCAATACTCCTCTCTCACTCTTCCTACCCCCAGGGAATAAACTCACATAGCAAAGCCCAAAAGGAGGCCTTGCCTAATTATTTGTGCATTAATTATTTGCTGGGGTAAACATGTGAGTACACATAAGAGAATACAGAGGACTGGGTTAAAATTGGAACATGATGTAACCTGGGGTACAATTCAGAAGACACGGTCAGACTGCACCTTCAACTCCTGTTTGTCTAGGGAAGGAAAAGGAATGTGTGAAATTCAACCTGAGATGCTGTGAACTCCACTTTATTCACAGTTTCACAATAGGGCTATATCACTGACCCAGAAATTAGGCAGATGAGGCACAACTAAAGAGGGAATCACAGAACCACCAAAATTCTGGCTCCAGATGCAGACCAACCTCCTGGTGAGGAAAGCCATGAACCTTGTCTCCTGACCCAGAACTTGCCATTTATCCAAGTGTCATTGATAAAAATTGAGGGGAGAATAAATGACCACTACACAAATCATTATGTTTTTAAAACTACTGGTATTAATGGGTGGAGGGAGGGGGATTGGAGGGATCACTTCGGAGGTTTATCTTACAAGGGCACAAGTGAATCTTTCTAAGAGTAGAATGTGAACATTTTAAAACAATAACTAAGAAAATGACATGAAGGCTATGTTAACCAGTTTAATGGAAGTATTTCGGATTGTGTGTGAAAATCCCACACTATACCCCAGAAGTGTATTAATGTACTTGAATTAAAAAAAAAAAAAAACTACTAGTATTGGACGAGGCATGAGCATTCAAGTCTAAGACACCTATTGTTTGTTTGAATTTATGTTTCTGTGACTTTTGAGGTAGGTGGTTTTCAGTAGACTGCTTCATATCAGTTGTGTGATCTGGAAAATTAGATTACTGATACCTTCTTCTTAGTAATAAGATAAAGATTGGGTAAAAAAATTTGCCTGACCTAAAGTCATACCCATTCAGTCTCTGTCCTTGTCTATAGCTCACATTTCCTGCCCTGTAGAATGAGCTCCCTGCCTCAGGAGTAAAGACAGTGCGGACAAGCACATCCTTCCACAGGGCAGACATTCCCACTGCATCTGAAGAGGAAGCAGTATTTTTGTGGACTGTCTAATTGATGGATGAAACTGCAGTGAAACCACAGTCCAGGTAGCTCTCCAGCTCTCTCCACAAGTCCCACCCGTTCACAAACACATCTCAGAGAGAAAACAAGAGAACAGCAAGGGAAGATAGGAAAGATTCTATCATTTGTGTATCTGTTATTCGGCCAGAGCTCCAACTTACTATTTTATTTTAGTTTTAAGTTGTTTTTTCTTTTTTCTTTTTTTAAGATAGGGTCTCTCTCTAGCACCCAGGCTAGACTGCGGTGGCAACAACATACATAGGTCATGGCAACCTCAAACTCCTGGTCTCAGATTATGTTCCTGCCTCTGTTTGTAGACACAGGGTCTTTCTTTTGCTCAGTGATCCTCCTTCCTTGGCCTTCCACCATTCTAAGATTACAGGTGTGAGTCCCTGCACCGGACCTCATACATTTTATTATATTTACTAATGATGGTGATGACTCATTGAGTTAAAGCACTAAACATTTTATATATGAATCCCCATGCCTGCTTTTGAAAGTACATATTTTTTTTCCCATCTCCTTTCTGCAAATGAGGAAGCAGAGGCTCAAAGAGATTAAGAAATTGTTAAAGACCACAGAGCAGCTAGTGAAGCTGAAGTCACGATCTGGCTGTGTCTGTCTGATTCCACACTCTCTTTCCTTGTTCATGGCTTCCTGTTCCTCTGGCTGCCACACTGCTTGGCCCTCCTTCACCCAAGAAGTAGCTCTGAGCCACACTCTTAGCATTCCAAGCTGTTTTTCTGGTTGCAATTTCCCATCCATAAGAGTGGATCAGAGACATTTCCTGAACTTTGCCTTAGCCTTCCAGGGGTCATGCATGTAGCACAAATGTATTTTCATGATAGAGAACAAGGATCATTTGTAGGCCTCTCTGTAACCAACTGCACCAGCATTCGGGAGAGCACTATATGATTTCATTGTTTTCATCTATAAAAATCAAAATTTATGGTATGCTTACAAGCTACGCAGCTCTCTGGGAAGTGGGAAAATTGAAGTTTTCCATTTTTTAGTTGCAAGCTGTGCTGTAAAATATCATTACCGATTTTTTAATATGTACTTTGTTGCCTTTGCAATTCTAAGATGATGGCTTTGACTGTCATCACTATCAGCGTGAACAGCAGGAGCTCAAGGAGAAATCAAAGCTTGATTCGGTCCCTGCCCTTACAGAAGGGTTGAGGGAAAACTTCTTCCTTAGGATTTCAAGAACAGACTTAGATTATTCAGGCTGCCATTCCATAGGCCTCAGGACAATGTAAGGATCTAGCCCCAGAGACCCCCAAATGCTAATAACATTAATCTCCCAAATCAGAAAGTAAATACTCAGGGCTTAGATGATGAGCAGAGCCCTCAGGTTTGGAATTACTCATATTTAAACTAAGAAAATGTGAGAACCGTCACCATACTTTGATGATCTTTCTTTTGCAAGTGTCATTGTTAATATCTGTGCCCTTGCCTTACAGGGATGACATCCACAATTAGACTTTCTGCCCCCAAACACATTATGCTCCCAACAACCAAGTCTAACAAGGGGAGACCCCCTTGCACAGGGGAGAGGAAGGAGGGAGGCAGCAGCGTGATTAGAGGCATCTCAATTAATGGGAACAAGGTCAGGGTGTTCAGCACTCCCCTGGATGAAGGGTTCAACTACAACTTGAACTTTACCTTAGAAATGAAAACAACATAAGCTAACCATTTGGACCCTCATATTAATCAGAAATAAAAAACAATAATTTCTAATTCTTTCCTGGCTTTGTGTTTTGACTACCAATGCACCCAAACATATGTGTTTATTGAACAGATATTTATTGAAAGACTGTAGAGTGCCAAGGGCTGAGAGTTAAGACTGGATGGTGTAGTGTCTGTCAAAGGGCTTGCATGAGAAATTTAAGGAAGACAGACTACTATTTTATGATATGATAAAAGCTACCATGGTAGTGCATAGAAACTATTTTGAGAAAATAGATTTGGTCAGACTTCTCATAAATTCAAAACAATCAGTAAATATGTGTTGGATGAAGATAACATGCAATCCACAGGTTATGGGTGGAAGGATCTCACTGAAGAGAGTTCTTCATGAAAAACTAATTTTTAAAAATATGACATACATTTTAGGTTATATAAATGAATGATAAGATAATACAGCTGTGTGATGGGAACGGTAGATATCAGGAAATGCTAAAGAGAATCTCAGGAACTATATATACAAGTAGATGATGAGGCACAAACAAAATTAACTGTAGTAAAAGACAGCATCAGATGAGAATGATGGTAAATGGACCCCGAGCAAGGCTAGATGACTTCACAGTGTGGAGAGCATCATTCCTCAGGGGCAGCGATCTTGCAAGAAAAGTTACCAGTGCTGGACCTTGAAGGATAGAGACCTTTGTGAAGGAACGAAGTCATGAAAAGATACCAAAAGTGGATGTAAAATAAGAGAGCAAAGGGAAGAAGGTGGGGAATTGTGGTATCTGCCCAATTTGGGAAGATTTCTGGGATGGGAAGGAAAGACCAAAAGGGAGGTTGTTATCAAAGGGGAGAGGAGTTTGAGTGCAAGGGTTTGGACTTCATGGAGGATAACAGGGAGATAGTAAAGCGTTTGGGGCAAAAGACTAACATGTTTATCTCTAAAATTCAAACTTGCAATTATATATTAAATACTTTCTTAACTTTCCAGAAAACATTGGAAAAAACAAACCTCCATACCCCAATAGCTGTATTTCTCCATATTTGCCTATTATGTATTTGAAACCATATGCAATTTGTTTCTTATTCTAATATGTTTTCTCACCGAATATCTATTTATTCTGTTCCTTTTGTTGTTACATACTATTAACCTTAGCAGTGAGCATTTATCTAAAATATCTTCATAATAGAAATTACTCAGATTAGCAACAATTTGAAGCTTAAGACCTGGATGAAAGTATTTGTGTCCATTAAGGAAATATTCGCATCCTAGTTTTAACCAGCTCATATCTGTGTACCAAAACTTAAGAATACTCACAATATTTGAAATTACCAGGGTTAATTTTTATGCAGATTGTTCTGCTATTATTTTTTCACATTTTTACCATTCTAGCTGAGTGTAGGCGATCAATGTGTATAAACTCTCTGGCCATACTTACATTCATAACAGTGTGATTGACAGTCGCATCATAACTTGAAAGTCTTTTGATATAAAAGTTAAAATTAAAGCCTGACAATTGCGCTTTTCACATACATCTTAAAATGTAATCACAGTTTCTCCTAATGATGAAATCCATCCCCTGATACTTGAGGCTCCAACGGTCTTGGTGAACTAATGCTGAGTTCAGCTCTTCCAGGTGCCACAAGGAAGTAACTATTACATGGTTGGTTGAACAGACAAGAGCCACCTTCTTTAAAAAATAAATAAGTAAGGCAATCTAACCTACAACCTGCCTGAGCTACAGAATTGCAATGCAGTGATCCTGAATCCCACCAAAATGTCAGCCATTTGAGCTAGCATACCTTCCTCGTATGGAAATCTTCCTTGAAGCTTTGACTTTAGAAGAAAAAAAAAAATCCAGAGGGAAAATAAGAAGAAATTTCCTGAGGTTTGAGAGTTTAAGATTCTTGTTTTCTCATTTAGAAGAACGAAGACAAGACCTGCCAGGTTAGAATAGACTGAGAACTAAGGGTGAGAGTGTACAAAGCACCCATGCTGTTCGCTCAAGGAAGGGGAGGACTGTGAGCTAGGAAAGACAGCACTTAGCCTGAGATTAGCTTTACAGTACCATGAGCAGTAAAAGGATGAGGAGGAAAACATCAATCCTGACCCTACAGTCCCTGATCTTTACCTAGTATGAAAAGAGAAGAGAGAGAGAGAGAGAGAGAGAGAGAGAGAGATTATTATATATCAATGATACCTAAAAAAAAAGAGAAAAAAAATGGCATTGCTATGGTATGAATGTCTCTCTCTAAATTTACATCTTGAAACTTACTCACCAATGTATTAGTATTAAGAGGTGGCGCTTTCAGGAAGTGATTAAGTCATGAGGGGGCCCCTCACGGTTAGGATGACAACTTCATAAAATAGCCTGAGGAAGTAAGTTGATTCTCTCCTTGTCTTTGGCCCAATTACTCTAACCCAGCCTGGGAAACCAGACGCATCATCTATTGCCTTATATCTATTTTAATCTTGTACCATTTTATACCCACTGGATCCTATCTTACTGTGTTTTATGCAGCTTATTTTATTTGCTTATCTTTATGTTATTTTCTTCATCAGGGTTTAAGCCAAGCACTATTCTGTGTACAGGAAACTCCACAAATTTGAACATACTTAACGACTTCTAAGAGCTCAAATGAAAGAACAAAACTAAGACTGGGCCAGGTTATTCTTTCCTGGCAAAGTCAGACATTTTATATTCAGAAGAATTCTACAACCTGGAAAATATTCACAACTGCAATACGATTTGGATAAGAATTTCACCGAACGAGCTCAGCTGTGTCAAAGCATAGACACAGATGAGAAATCATGGCTCCACAGGGAGTTTGCCCTCGTGGAAATGTCCCTGTGTAGTGCTTCCTATCAAGAGAAGACATATAGCTACGTTTTACCTGTCAGGAAATTTTTAAGTCTACATATGCATAGTCAGGGCTGTTACTGGCTTGTAAACACAGATCCCTGGAGAGTGCTCACAACCTGAGATCTTTCAGTTCGGTGTCTGCTGCATTTGATTCCCCAAAGACTACCTATAGAAGCAGGCTTAGAGCTATTGTTTGCGACTGGCAGGGACTGTGAAATAAAGCATACATTATTTTTAACTCTCAGCACCTCCTGCAGACTGAGATAACATGGTAGTTCAAAGTTGTCAGCCTGGGGTTCTGAAAAGAGGGCCAGATTTGGATTAAAAAAGATGTGAGCTTGAATCCATGCACCATCCCTGTTAACGTGAGAGTTTCTAAGATGCACTTTGATTGAGGGAGTGTACCTGCTGGGATTGATGGGATGAATGAAAAGGGTCTGCAAGTTAGCCTATTAGAATGACTGGAATTTAAGAAACATTTCCTCCCAAAAAGAGATACAGTTGTAATGATGATACTGATACCCTACATAAAAATAAAGTTCAAGGTTAGTATAGTGACATGTGAGGTCATTTGTGACTAAGCACAGCATATCCAGTTTGTCTGGATACGCACCATATCTCTTATGTGTGCAAGAGAAATACATCAACAAGAAAAAGAGTTAAAATGTTAGGACGTATACCATTGCCAGGTTCTGTTTTAAGAAATTTGTGTGCATTAACTTGATGATTTTTCTAAGTCTACTTATTATTTAAATACTATATTTAGTCCGTAGTTGTAGTAACTAGGTTTAGTGAGATTAAGTCATTGCTCAAGGTTATATAGGGAAGAAGCAGCTAAATAGATTCAGGTAGACTGGTTCTACTACACATCACATGTAGTGCTTGTCCCTTCTCTAACTAATCAACGTCCTTGTAAGAGCAGTATGGAGCCTTAGCTACATATCCTGTCTAAATATAATATTTTCTTTAATGGACTTTAAGTTATAAAAATAAAAGAATTAAGTGATACAATAATTCTTGTCACTGTCTGATTAATTGCTCAAACATTGCAGTGCAATTTATATATATGCCAAATTATACAGGCTAGAGAATAACAATAGAGAATATGGGATAGAATGCTCTAGTACAGTGTCCACTCCTTTATCCATTTATCATTCTATCTATTCACCCATCCGTTTACCAATTCATCCATCCATCCACCTACCCAACCACTCATCCATCCATCCCTCCATCCACCTATCCATCTATCCATCCACCCCATCCATCTATCCATCCACCCCACCCTTCTATCCATCCACCCATCCATCCATCCACTCATTCACCCATCTTTCCACCCTTCCTTCCTTTCTTTCCTGTTATAGTAAAGTAATGCAGAGCAGAATTTTATAGTTAGACCTCAATTTTAGTTCCAGTTTTATTGCTTACTAATCAAATATTCTTGAGGAATTAAAATTACATTATTGAGTTGCCTACAGTGTATTTTTTAAATGTATTTCATAGGAATATTATAAGAATTGAGTGATATTTATAGACTTATAAGCATACTTTCTAGCACAAAAATAACACTCAATAAGTGACGATAATCAATATTAACATTAAGCCTTTTATGAGCCAGGAACTGTGTTACAGTTAATTTATGAAGCTAAAAAGATGAATAAAACACACTTCTTGCCCCCTCAAAGAGTCCAGTGCTCTAGTAGGGACATGGCACAAGAATGATAAATGTGGAATGGTTAATTTTACCACAGTTTATGTAAAAAAAAAATTAGGACTAATAAAAACAATTTACGGAGATTTCCTGATGTCTCAGACACTGAGGTGAGTAGTAAGTAGTTATATCACTTGCCATCTAATTTAATTCTCTTCATGGCCATAAGAGGTAAGAATTTTAAAACCACCCTTTTGCAAAAGTGAGCTGAATCTGAAAAAATTACGAGTTATTCTTTTTTTTTAATTTTTTGCAGTTTTTGGTTGGGGCTGGGATTGAACCCACCACCTCTGGCATATGGGGCCAGTGCTCTACTCCTTTGAGCCACAGGCACCACCCTGAAAAATTTACCAGTTATTCTTGAGAAGACAGATAATGAAGGGTATTTAGGGTACAAGAGGCAATAAGAAAAATGACAAAAGGAATTCATACTTAAAAGGTACAGTACATACTATCTGTGTATCTTACACACAGTTATAACTTTGACTCAAACTTTCCGTAAGCAATTCATGTAACCAAAATATGCATAACCCTGCTATACTCTGAAATACCAAAAAAAAAAAAAAAAAAGAAAGAAAGAAAGAAAAGAAAAGAAAGAAAAAAATCAACCCACGTGGTCCAATTAGAGAATTTCAGGGGATTTGGTGTTTATTCATGACTGTTTATTAAGGGTCCATGAGACATCACAGGCTTTTCTAGATATTGAAGTTACAAGGCTGTAAAACATAGACTGTAATTACTGCCTGTGTGGACCTCATTCATGCTCTTGGAGGAAGACATAAAAAGTGAAATTAAAAACATACAATTCAATAAGAAATTCTTTATGAAAAAATATAGGAAGATACAACACATTGTAAAACCTACATTTTATGAGCTATTGAGAAAAATGAACCAGAGAAGAGGTCAGAGTATATTGAGAGGAGGGAAGGTTTTTGATTTTAAATGGATAGTCATGAAGTATGAGCCAAGCTCTGAAGGAGAGTGAGGGGAAATTCTGGTCAGGGAAGAATACAGCATCTGCAAAAACCCCACAAGGAAGAATGATGGGCACCTTCAAAAAACAGACTTGAGGCCGCTGTCTTTAGTAACATAGAGGTCACTGGTGACCTTCACCACAGCAGAATTCTGAACAAAGAGAGCTCAAGAAAGAGATGGAGGAGAGAAACAGGAGACTATGTGCCTTAGTAACTCACTAGAGGAGGAAAGTGAGGTTAAGCAAAACTTTTTGAGCAAAACACAGAAAATCATAAAACCTGTTGATGCAGGAGACAAAGAGGGGGATTTTAGCACAATATCCTTGAGTAATGGGCAGGTATATAGTTCACACGTATGACTTAAGGACGAAATTCGTGCAAGTGTGTGGTTAATGGGAGCGGAAGTGGGAGTGATTGGGACCAATGAGGACAGGTCAGCAGAGATCAAACTAGAGTTTCATAGAAACCTAAATATGAAGGATCTTCCATGCTAGGCTTAGATATCTGGACTTTGTCCTTTTGGAAATGAGGGTCTTAAAAGGGTATCAGAAAAAGAAATACAATGCTCCAATGAGCTTCCCTAGGGAAGTGAGATTGCTGCTCAGCTTGAGGGATTGTGTGATGTAAATAAATGAGAGGGTTAAGGAGACAAAATCTGAGGCAAGGAGGTGAACTGCAGTAAATCCACAGTGAGAATAACTCTGGTGCATGGGGAACCAGCAGAAAAGGAGCTCTGACAAAGCAGATGCCTCTGGGGAAAAAGTAGACATTGAGGGTCTGTCTGAAAGCCTCTAAATGTCTATTAGGTCCTAACTCTATCACATACTATCTCTGTGACCTTGGGCTTGTGTCTCTTTATCTAATCACTTGGTATAAAAATATAGGGATAATAATGGCACCTCACTCATAAAGAAAACTCCACGAAATAATATGGCTAATGTATTACCTGTGTTCCTGACACATGGCACAGTCAGGCTAAATGATAGCTGTTAACATCTGCAGCCTCTTGGCTATTCTGAGTGGATATGAGAGATTAGTCCTAGATTTATGGAATGTATTAGAAGAAACGTGATTGAAAGCACTATGATTTCAGGAGGCTGATTATATTATGTAAATCTGAATATTGATCTCTAATACCAAAATTCATCATTTAAAAGGCCAAGACTTATAACAGGATTCATTTAGATTAACTCCTAAGATAAGGCAAAGGTCAGAATAGCTCTTAGAGTTTAATGATTAGGAAGTTGAGCTCTGGAAATGGAAGGATATTTACGGGTAGCTCATAAAACTAAAAAAAAAAAAAAAAAGTCACATTTTAAATAAAACCATGGGCACATCCATACTGCTACAAAATTTTCACATTTTGTCAACTGAAAAGGGCTAGAAACAAAATGCAGTGTTTCAGAAGAATGGTTGATTGATGGTCATTTCTCTGTAATGGGAGTTTTTTGAATGTGATAGCAATATAAACGTATGGAAGAATTCAGGAAAGAAAAACATGGCATTCTTCTTTATCCTACTTCAGAAGAGCATTTACATTGTCCAGATAAGTAGAATATTATTTCTCCTAGTAAACTTACGTATTCCTTTATTTTATCTTGAAATTGTATTTTAGTACGTTAATATACGTTTGACAAATCAAACGAATATAAGCAAAAATGCATATATTGCAGCTATGGGAAGCAATCTATGCATTTTTCTCTGAGAAACAGGCTCCGTTATCATGTAGTTCTGTTTTAAGATTTAAGATTTCAGCAGGTAAGATTTTAAAAAGTAATTATAGATTATACTCTGTTTCAAAATACATGGCTAAAATGGGCAACTAAAGTAGATCTGAGAAAATATATGAACTAGGGTTTTGCATTAACAGAATAAACTCTGGGAATTAAGAAATTCCATTCAAGAGTTTTTGAAAAGTATTTAGCAAACTCATGAAATGTCATCTGTTAATCAAAAGGAACTATCAGGAATATAAACCACATAAGTGAAAAGAGGCTCTTGGAGACAACTGGATACTAGTCACCAGGCAGCCTGTGTGTTCAGCTCTCAAAATACCGATTATTCCAAAATGGTGAGGAATGAACACAACAGTGTTCATTCAGACTAGACAGTGTTAGTCTAGTCTGTAACAAAAATTTTATTCCCAAGTGGACAGGTTCCTAGGTAAACAGGAACCTTAGTCGTACCTTGTATGATTGTGTTAATAGTATTCAATTTAAATGAATACAGGCCTACCAGATTACTGGGCAGAAAATACAATTTCTCCATGAATTAGTCTTAATGGATTGGACAAAATGGCTCAGGGAACATGTGTAGAGAATATTTCCTAAAAGCAAATATACCTATAAGAATATACTTAAAATACAAATATGTATGGTAAGAATTTTTGAGTGTAAATTTTGAAACTAGAGGTAGAAAGAGGAACCAATTTAATACAATTTGTAACTAAAATGGCCTAAAAATCTTAAGGAGGTTTGTGTAGTGGACAATGAGTATTTGGTTCTTTTCAGCATCTATTTTCTTTTCTTTTGGTAACAGGAGCTGGTTTCCTTTTGGGAAACTATCCCTTCCCCTTTCCCAGTGTCAGGTTTCAGTGTGACATAAAAGAAAGATCCAGAGATTCAGGACAAAAGACAGGTTCACAACCAGACTTTGGCCCAGTGTGACACGGGGCGGGGAGGGGGGGGGAATTACATAATCTGTATAAAGATTTGGTTTTCATTATTAGAACAAACACAACACTAGAGCTACACGAATGAAATGCCTTTACAGATCACCAGGGGGAAAGGATTGCCACACAGACAATAAGAATACCTAGGAGGTGTTTGCTAAACCAACATGACCAGACATGGAAGGCAAGCTTTATTACAAGTTTTATTTAAAAAAAAATAAAATAAAAGGCAACAGTAAGTGAGTAACACAAGGTCCAACAATTAAATTCATGAACTTATTCTAAACAAAGTGCTACGTACCTCAGTGCTGAACATCACCACAGTTACCTTCAAAATACTTCTCTCAAGAAGCTATGCACTGATGCCAACCTTGGTCAACCTTTCAAACCAATTCTGGAACTCTTTTTCTGGAATGACCATTGGAGTTGTCATTGTATAAGATCTAACAATTAGGTTTGTAGTTTGCCATCATGTGCTTATGTTGCCAGCACTGTACAGACAACTCAGTCAGCTTTCAAAATCTTGGTATATCAATGTCTCAGCTCTGTTCATGTCAATATGTGACAGTGTCTCTCAGAGTAGGGTTTGTTATCGTTGTTCATTACTATGGTTCTGTGTGTCTGTTTGCCAGAGAACAACAGCTCTGATGACCATTCTGGGAAAAGTTCCAAAGTTGCTTTGAACAGTAGGCTAGGCACTGGTATCAGTGCACAGCTTCCCAAGGCAGAGTCCTTCAAAGGTAACCACAGTGATACTCAACAGTGAGGTGTGTAGCACTTTTTCCAGGCCAAGTTCATGAACTAAATTGTTTGTATGTATGATACCTCAGTAAATTGCTTTAAAAGTAATGAAAGTTTATTTTCAGCAATGGCTGATCTTTTCATTATCGACCTGATGATGATAATTGTATCTTCCATAAAAATGAAGGATCAAATTAATTTCCACTTGACATTCCCCATGAACTACACTCATGTTAGAGAGATCTTAGCTACCCTTAGGTATGTGGGCTTTGTTTTCCTGAGAATGGAGCGGTCTGGCCACGGCTGGGATAGACACAGCCTCAGGTGTGCCCACCATTCTTGTGTGGAAGGCACAGCCATAGAAAGCATTCCTTGGAATTATTCATACCATTGACACCATAACGGGCAGAGGAAATACAGTATATTTTAACCTTCATTATTTTAAGTAACCCTAAACATCACACACACAAATGAAGTGGCACAGAAGTGGCAATGGAAAAACAAAAACACTTAGTGTGTTAATTTAAGGAGCAAGTGTGCAAACTTCATGCAGATTTCAATTTCCCAACAGCTTGCAAATGGGTTATTCAAGTATGCAAAAGCAGATGTTTCTGGAGGTGCATTAGTCATAACAAATACTCAATGTCGCTTTTTATGTTTATTGTTGTCCTGTACATTCTGTCCAAAACTGAGTCACACAGTCTGACATGGCGATACACGTGTGTTCAGCTACATCAAGAATGTCTATTGAAGCCGGGCCCCTCCCCAGAGAGTAAGAATAAAAATAGCTTGGGTTTAAATACCAGGTCCATATCTACCTAAGAAAAGTGGTCCATTGATTTGGGGCTATTTACTTCTATTTTCTGAGTTCAGGTTCTTGTAAACCAAGGGGACTAATACTGCGCTCACAGTGTGGTGGTAAAGATTACCTGGGAAAATGTATGTAAAACGCTTAGGTCCAGGGTAGTGCATTTCATCAAGAGTACAGCAAACAAATCGATGGCCACACATGGGCCCAAAGAGAAATAAAGGTCATTGAAAATCAAGAAGTGGAGAAAGGAGAGGGGAGGGGTAAGAACTTACCCATCAGGTACAATACATACTGCTTGGGTGATGGATACACCAAAAGCCTGACTTAAACATAAAAGGTATCCATGTAATAAAAACATCTACACTCCCTTAATATTTTGAAATAAAGAAATAAGCCCCTGTCGCTCTCCCTCGCTAATTTGGTTTGCACACCAAGTTTCTATGTATCATTTCTGTTTGAACCTTCTGATATTCAATGTAGGTAGTATTCTTTCAGAAAAAAAAAAAAAGATAAAGTAAATAATTGCAATTATTGTTTTTAGCCTTTTGGAGAGAGTTGGGATGTCGGGTGGAGATAGTGAAAAATGCTCATGTCTAGAAAGTCACCTGCCAAGGCACAGCTTCTGGGCACTGGATGGAGAATGTCTAACCTCCTGGAAATCTGACTTCTAGCTTCTACTCAGGAATATGTTATGTTTTGGGAAAATATTTTGTTTTCTCTAAAAAGAAAAGTACAGAAATGGCTTCTGTCTAAATTATTATTGGACAACTTACATATTTTTTTTTCCCTTTTGAAACTTTTGTTGCCTATAAAACTTTTAGGTTAAAAGGAGTTTAAAATTATAACATTTGCAAAATTTTGCAAAACCTAGTATTCTCTTCTCAAAACTGCAATGCATAACTTTTCCTTAAATAAGAAATGGTTCCTGACCACTGCTTCCCAACCACGGAGAATGCAGGCTGGAGGCGGTGGCTCACTCCTATAATCCCAACACCTGGGAGGCCAAGGCAGGTGGATTGCCTGAGCTCATAGGTTCAAAACCAGCCTGAACCAGAGCGAGACCCTGTCTCTAAATAATAGCCAGGCATTGTGTCAGATGCCTGCAGTCCCAGCTACTTGGGAGGCTGAGGCAAGCGGACCACTTGAACTCAAGAGTTTGAGGTTAATATGAGCTAAGATGCCACGGCACTCTGCCAAGGGTGACCAAGTTAGACCCTGTCTCAAAAATAAACAAATAAATAAATAAACAAACTAGTATGCAAATTCTTTCATGGTCTGGATCCTAGCTTTGAACACGAGCATCATTCTAACACAGCATTTTTTCCCCAGTCCTGCCAGTCTATTTGTGGTTCATTCAACACAGCCTGGTCTTTCACTGACCCATGTCTGTTTATATACAGCTCTTTTCCTTTGATCATTTATCTTTTCCCAACATATCCAGCTACCCAGTTAATGCCTATCTTTAAAATGTCCTCTCAAGCCTATTGCCCTCAAGGAGGTATGTCCTAAATGTCTCTGTCCCCCACAGCTGCCAAGTTGCTGGCTCTTCCTGTTTAGGTAAAGCAATCCTGCAGACCCATTCCATGAAACTTACTGACTGAATTAAGAGAGCCTGTTTGCCTCTCTACCCGTCTTTTTTGTTCCAGCCTTGAGAAAAAGATGTCTTTCTATCCCAGAGGGCTAGGCACACAGGGGACTCACTAATTAGTCCCTTTGTACCCTGTGGATTGTGCCTAATATGAAGCTGTTCTAGGCAGTGTTAATGCTATTATAGAGACAGAGAGTAATCAAATAAATGCATTTGGCAGGACATTCTATCACAGAGCAGAAGGGTTTATTTTAAGAACTTCTGCTTGTTTTGTGTCTAAGTAAAGATGGAATATCAAGAATTATTTCTTTACAATCAAACAAAGCTCACTTCCAAGATAGGGGGCTTTTATGTTTTTGCTTTTTTCTTTCTTTCTTTTTTTTTTTTCCTAGTAAGGAATTAAATTAGAAGAATCATTTGCATTTCCACATTAGTCTTCTCTGAATATGCATGGCTGGCTGAATTCTGTCTGACACCTTCACAGAACTTGCTCAAGTAAGCTTTCCATTACTAAATAAATTGCATCCATTCTAATTAAAGATGTATAGACAATCCTACTCGGCCAGGAGAAGCAGAGAGCTGTGAGGAGCTAGAGCTTCCATGGTAACCCTGCTAGGGACGATATAATTGATTCATATGGTCCCCTCTGCCACGTTATTGATTCCATGCCAACAAACCTTGAAAACTGTCCATCATTTCACAGAGCTATTTATGGAGCAAGTCCAGTTGGGACAAATAAATGATGAAAAAGAATTATGAAAAAGAATCATGAAATAGACTCCATGCTTTGTGGCTCACTTAGTGATTGATAGTCAACAAGGCTTTAATAATTATGTAGTAAATATATGGGTCATTTACAGAAATAAAGCAAAATATTTGAATCAGCTCTTTTTGGATAAGAGATCTGCTGAGGAAGAAACTAAAAACTCCAGTCTGATGTTACCAGCACTACATCGTTGCTCAGGGTGGGGCGTCACCGTCCCCCTACCTGCTGGCTGTTAGCATCCGCCTTTATCAGCTGATCTGTCACAATATTAGTCACACATAGAAGGAAGTGATAAATTAAGGCTACATGGAAATGCAGATTCAATACCGAGACAAAGCTTGGGTAGCATAATAATTCTTCATGCCCCTTAGAGCATATGAGAACTCCTGTGGTTAGGATATGGGTGAGATCGAGAAGGGAGCTGATGTACAGAAACCAGAATTCTGTATGATGATAGTACATCATCTTCTAGACAGTCAGTTGGATGGCTGAATTTGTCAGCAGCACTCAAGGTCAAACAGTGGGCATTTCACTGGGAGCTGGGTGTTTCTGTGTGTGGTGGTAGAGGGGGTGTGGGGAAAACGTGCACTAAGCCGAATGTATCAATATCTTGGTTACAACAACTTGCTCAAACATTCACCTCACCCCACATATTCCTCACGCTTCACATTTGCTCCTGCATCACTGCCTAAATTACATTTCACAGCCTGTTGATTTGGGCAGTTTCTTAGATGATCAGCAAGTTATCAGACAATTCCTTTAGATGAAAACTAGAAGAGTACTCTGCCTGAGCTCTTTTAACTCGTATTTGCTTTTTGAAAACCTTAAGATTTCAAATGTTTATGTATTTCCTCCCCAGTTTAACAAAATCTTGGCACTTCTAACGTCTTTCCTCAATATCGATCGCTCAATATCGAAGCTAAAATAAATCTTTTCGATAAAAATGCTCCAGTAGATGCATTTTTTTGCTTATTTGTTGCACAATATAATCTCACCAAGGCAATGATGAAAATCTGCCCTCTCATTTTAAAGAGTGGGAAGCAGGTAGGTCTTGGTGACCAACTGGATCTACATGCTGTGAGCTTGAACTCAAAGCTCTTTCCAAAAATTTTCTGTGGTTTTTTTTTTTTTGGCCCTTGTTTTGTTCTGAAAGAATTTTTGTTCTCAAATTTTTACAAGACAATTAATTAAATTATTTTCAAAAGACATTCAAAACACAATAAATATATCCTTTACTCTTTTTTTTTTTTTTGAGCAACATAATTTAAGTGTGCTGTGGTTTAAGTGTGCCGTGAGCTATAAAAGGTTGAAAACACTGATCTAATATATGGTTGGCTCTAACTCCAAGATATAGAGAGTATAAAAAAGTATACACATTTCAGGAATGAAAAAAATTGTATTAAAATTTTAATTAACACAAATACTATAATCTAGTTGTTTTTACCCTCATATTAACCTGACATAAAAAGATAAAATAAAATTATAATACTCAATACAAAGATGAATACAAGTCATGTTTAAGCACTTCCTGTAACTATAGAAGTCAAATGTGATTGTAATTTTAATACAGTTTTTTTCTGTTCTTAAAATGTGTATGAATTTTATTTTTGTTTTTTACAGTTTTTGGCCAGGGCTGGGTTTGAACCCGCCACCTCCGGTATATGGGGCCAGCACCCTACTCCTTTGAGCCACAGGCACCACCCAAATGTGTATGCATTTTTTTGGCATCTTCTGCATCATATCAAATATGCAACTACAATAGAACCTCCGTGGTTAGCCACCTCCCCCCATTGACCACCTCCATACGTCGACCCAATTTTCATAGACCAGACATGTACCGCATGTATATATCAATACAGCAGACCTAGTTCCTCATGCTGACCACCTAGATATATTGACCAGTTTGTTACAGGCCCTTGGGTGGTCAACTCACAGAGGTTCCATGCCCTTCTCATCACCTCCCATTTACCACCCTGAACTAAGGCATCACTCTATCTAGTCTGGGTTATTGAAGCCTACTCCCAATCTTCACGCTTCCTCCATTGGAGACTTCTCAAATATAATCTCAGTAAAACAGAGCAATCTTTTTAGATGGTAACTTACATCATGCCACTAACTTATTCAAAATACTGACTTTATCTTTCTCCCACTCAACACATCCAACAACATTGCACTGAACTTTTACTCCCAGGTAGGGGAGTTTCTATAACACCAATACCTGTAACTGAGATCCAGGCTCTGCCTTATTCCCTTGTCAAATGATTATGGCAATTTATCATCATACCAGTGACTGTTTTTATACCTTCATAGCATCCTATGTAAGGCTGTGTAGACAACAGAAGTTAAAGAATGATTTAAATCTTTCATCACCTGATATTTCCCCTAACACTCACCCACTTTTCCTCTTCTTGTCTATCTCGTTCCAAAAGATGCCTGCTGGGCCTGCCTCTGGGAGAATGTTGCCAACAGTTTCCTTCTTGCAACTGTGCCTTTCATAGTGTAATTATGCATTTCTGCCCCATCTATCCACACACTTCCCTGTACACAATTCCCTGCCATAGTCGTCCCTGACGGCTGGAACTGGTTTTTATCGCCTCTTAGTATCTAAGAATTTAAAATAAAAAATTGTGTCATTGGAGATCATCTACTACCAAAATCAGGGCAATTTTCTTACACACATAATTTCCTTTTCATACTTACGGTAGCTATTCATAAGATATATTACCACACACGCCCCCATTTTACAGATGAAAAAATCGGAAAGCCTCATTTTCCCATCATTATAGAACTAGGAAAAGGCAAAACCTACCTTGAAAAAATGCCAAACGCTACACCAATGTTTCTCAACCTTCCTAATGCCGCAGCCCTTCAATACAGTTGCTGTGGGTCGCGACCGACAGGTTGAGACCCGCTGCTCTAAGCCCTAAGCAAATCCCAGCCATGTCTGGATGCTGAAAGTGTTTCATAACTTATTAGCTAACTTTATATGACGCTGCATAAATATCTCCAGATTTTATTTAGTTTAACCAGTATCCAATTTTATTTACTTTGATCAAATTCCTAAGTAGAGAGAACCCCAACCACTGGAAAAAAAAACACACACAGAGTTCTCCTGTCTTCACCCATGGGTGCATGTGAGTGTGTGTGTGTGTGTGTGTGTGTGAGAGAGAGAGAGAGACAGAGAGATGGGGAGGAGAGAGAGAAAAAGAGAGAGAAAGAAGAAGAGATATATGGTATGTTATGCTTTTGGTTTCAAGTTAAAGCACAGATCTATATTTCTGAAACTTTGGATGGCTTGATGGTTTGACGTCCAGGAATGAATCAATGAAACCCTGAGAATC
>NW_003852464.1:3797321-3816046 GCF_000181295.1 Otolemur garnettii
TAAAGAAAGACAAATATTTTCAACTGGAATCCACAATCATGTTTTTCACTATGGATTTACTGCTTATGACTTACCATATGAGACAGACCACTTTATTCATATACAATTCCCCCAATTTATTTTCTTCCATGTTCCAATACCTTTCCCCACCCTGAACAGATCCGCTGTATTTCCATCAGTTTTGATGCCACACATACACACACCCCTGATTACCTTGGGAAACACCCCGTTGATTTTCACAAGACAAAGAGAGGCATTGATGAGCCTGGTGAGAGGTACCTGTTCTCAGCTCAGCCCTGCCAACTCTAAAATGCAAGTCCAAGTGTATTTGCCTCTTTGCTTTTTTAATCCAAAGGGCCAAAGCTCCTGACTATCCCTAGTGAAAGGCAGCCCTAAGTGAGGTCCGCGGATTTTCTAACAGTTTCAAGTAAACAATTGAGAGATGTTGCCAACCTTCGTGAATAGCTAAATGTCGGCCTGTGGGGAGGCACAAAATGACATTTCTTCCAGGTATTCCGCTGGCTTTTTCGAAAACTAGGTTTTAAACAATAATTCTCTTCTTTTTCACTGTCACCCAATTAAACTCGAAGCTTTCATTTTACTTTTTCAAGATCTCAGTATCTCTCCAGGAGGAAAGTAGCACACAACGGAAAGTTTTCCCAGCCTTGCAGGCAGATAGTAGATTTGTAATGATTAACAATGACATATGCTATTTTGGGGCAAGCATTATCATTCCTATGCATTCATAACCCAAGTAGCCTTCATAATCTACCTTGGTAAATTACCTGGGCTTGCTAGATGATGCATGCACATAGAAAAAATATTTAGCATTATTCCCACCAAAATCTTTTCCACTTCTATTGAATGTTGTCACCGAAATCACCGGAGCTGAGAATGTTATTCTATTAATCTTTTTTTTCACATAAAATGTGAACTTTGGGAAAAATCATGTGTCATGTGCAATAGAGCTCACCCCTGAGTTGATTACTGCAGGTAAGTTAAAGTTTGAATTCACTATGGTTGATTTATTCCTAGTTTTAAAGTTGAACTTGGCTTTTACATCCTCTCAAAGATTATTTATAACCACATCAGTAGGTGCAATAGAATTGGATCTTCTCAGTTATCTCTGAATTACTAAGGAGTAAATTAATGTTTCTATAACTTCTTGCTTTATTTTCTTTCAACAGCTATTCTGTGATTAATAACTAAGTGTTAAATTGTGAGATAAGCCCCGGAGATATAAGCAAAAGAAGACTGAGGAAGTCCCACATGGTGCTAACAGTCTAGCGGGGAGAGATGCATTAGTCAAACACGTGGATACTTTAGTAAATCACACAGTGTATCAAGGCCCTTGGAGCAGACAGAAGAATTAACAGGAGCTAAGGGAACCTAGATCAAATTGGACAGACACATCTACCTGTTGGAGGGAAGGGGAGACATTTACAAAAGTTACCCCAGGGGAACGTGTGTCTTTAAATATTTGGAGGATGGGAAAGAAAGGAATGGTAGATTTTCCAACAAAGATAAAGCACATGTTGTTATCTATGGAATAAAAATGGAACAAAAAAAACTCCGTCAGGCCAGCGCTCTTTGAGAAAGAGCATGGCAGGCCATGTGCCCAGTGAAGTAAACAGGCGTAAGGCCAACACAGACCATGGTAAGAATTAGAGCTTTAACTCTACGGGCAATGGAAGACGCTGACGGGTGTTGAGCAGGGCAGTGATCTGACCAGATTTACGTTGAAAGGAGATCACTCAAGTGAAAGTTGAGAGTAATTTTATCTGGCGTTGACTTCAGAGATCAGCATGATAATCAAAGAGGGTCAAGAGCATATCTTCAAAGCAAAAAGTAAAGATTTCAAGCATCAAGGAGAGTCAATAAATGAGTTCAGTGGGTATATAACTTTGATTGTATCTGGTTGAATCCCTTGTCCAAAACACATCAAGAGTCAAACTTTAGGATTCTGCATAAAAAAATGGGGCATTAATGAAGGACCCTGAGATTCAGTGACATCGTCACTTGCTGTCAGCATTGAATACTAATAATGAAGAATCCTGTTGCCTCTTAATGAAGAAATGAAATGGAAATGAAATGAAACTGAAATCACAGTTCAAACCCTGGACCACAGGGGAATCAAAATAACTGAATTTACAAATGGGACATCCCTATACACATTCTGATACAATCATTATTAAAAACTTAATGGTAAAACTCTTCATCACATATTCATTGACTGCCCACAATATTCCAGATATTACGTCTACAGTAGTGACTATTACAATCTCAATTGTGTCCCCCAAAATTCATATGTTGAAATCCTAACTGCCCATACCTCGGAATATGACTGAATTTGGACATAGGACATTTAACTTGGTGATTAGGTTAAAACTGGGATGAGCTCCAACCCCAACTGACCGGGTGCTCTCTATAAGAAGAGGAAACCTAGGGGTGGAAAAAGATACAAAGGATGGACACATACACAAGAAAGGAATACCACTCAAAGACTGAGGAGGAAGGTGGCCATCTGCCAGCCATGGAGAAGAATCCAAAGCTGCTGCCATCTTGATCCTGGACTTCCTGACTTCCTAAGTAGGATAAAATCAATTTCTGGTATTCATGCCACACTGGATATGGGATTTGCTCATGGTGACCCTAGGAAGGTATACACTGAGAAAACTGTAAATCTTTCTGCCAGTATTTTACAGTCCAGTGGGGAAACAGAAATAAACAAAACACAAAAAGAGACAGAGTAAGTTCTATGATAAGGGGGCAAAAAGTGCTGTGGGGTAACTATCCCTAATTTCAGGGTCAAGGAAGGCTCACTGGGGAAGCTGATCTCCAAGTTGAAGTGTATGTAGGAGGGGCGAAGCCAAAAGGGGGGAGAAGAGTGTTTCAGGGAAAGAACATGTGCAGAGCCCTGGAGGAGAGCGTGACCAGGGTGAGCGCTCACATACACAGGGTCGGGGGTGGGGGGTCACTCCCTGTGCATCAGCTTACCTCTTGACAGGCTCCTCTATTACACTGCAGTGAAAATATCCTGATTTCACCTCTCCTACTACCTGTTTCGCCACAACAGTCTGAAGGTTCTTTTAAAAACCTAAATTATGATACACCATGTCACTGCTCTCCTTAAAGAGTCTTGTGCACTTCCCACAGCTCTTGCATATAAATGAATAAAGAAATAGATAAGGAAGTAAGTATACAAATAAATAAATTATCCTTTACCTAAAATGTTTGACGTCATCTAGCCTGTGCCTACCTCCTCCACCTGCTTTAACTCTACTCTCCATCCCTCCCTGGCATCACCCCATTCCTGGCCACACTGACTTCCTCCTGGGTTATAAGATCATGGCAAGTTCAAGTTCACTCCTACCGCAGGGCCTTGCACTTTGCTTGTCCCTCTGTTTTGAATATTCTTTCACCAGGGTTTTGCATGTCGATTTCCTTATCTTATTGCACTCAGAAAGGCTTTCTCTAACCCCTCTATCTCCATGTACCCCCTCCACCCCTTCCTGTCATTGCCTATCATTAATCTTATCGCCATATTTTCTTATAGCACTTACTCATTATTAAATGCTATCATTAAGCACTTTTCCCCCCTGTAATATCTCTTTCTCCCCAAAGTATAATTTAAATGTACAGAAGTAGAAGCTTCATCTAATTGTCCACTGCTTTCTTCCCCACAGTGACTAGCATGCTATAGATATTAAATAAATGTCTATTGAATGAATAATATTATGTCATCTGAGTTGCATCTGATTATAAATTTGTGGCATCCATCTTTAACAAGAAATAGTGAACAGTGGGGAGATTTTGGACCATCCCTAGAAAGTAGGGACAAATTTAACCACTTAGTACAAAAAAGATAAAGGCAGCATTAAAACTTCATCCCGGATTGATGTGCAATGACAAGGAGCACGTTAAGCCCGTGCCTGTAAGAATGAACTGAACGTTTCCCATGTGCTCACAAATCACAGTGAATAAAAAGAAACAGAATTGATCCAAAGGATTTGCCAACTGGTATTGTCATTTGACCCCGAGCAAGATGCTTAACCATAGAAAGTGACCTATAAATTATGGATAACAACACGGGCCACATCTCTATCACATAAAGATAGTGTGGGAGGTAATGGGATTTGGGCTTTAAATAGCTGATCCCCCTGGGGAGAAGGTTGGGAGGGAGATGAATTAAATTGCAGGCGGCTATCATTAACTCTTATATTTGTAACACAATTTACACTGATACGCTGAGTCATTCCTGACATTGAGAGGAGCCCTGTGCTCCTTTCTAGAAGAGGATCTTTCCCCACATCTATCTTCTCTGCATTAGTGGCACAAAGTTTCTTTGGACTTCATTGGTGCAGACTGTCAGGGCTGAAAGGCAGTACTGAGACCGAATGGATACAGGTTAGGTTTAGCACTGTCCCAAAGTTCCAAAAGCACTCCTGGTCCAAAGGGTAGCAAAGCCTACTGTCACTAAGAAGTTCAGAGGTTCAGATTTAGATGGACGTGTTGCTGGAAATACTGGGAAAGTGGAAGAGGTGACCAATGCTGTTCTGGTTAACAGGCAGTAATGGCCAAACTCTATTTA
Source organism: Otolemur garnettii (assembly GCF_000181295.1). Lineage (NCBI taxonomy): Eukaryota > Metazoa > Chordata > Mammalia > Primates > Galagidae > Otolemur > Otolemur garnettii. The sequence goes on from NW_003852464.1 coordinate 3,801,913, forward strand.
GGGGAATACGGGAACAAGAGCAGTGGTGGCTTACGTAGGAGTTAAAACACAACCCCCAGAAGGAGGTGGCATAAAAGTTAAGCAGAGTATGTTCTACACAAGAAATGAGGCTGCACAAGGCCTCTGGGTCTAGCAGTAAATAAGAACTTCAGGGTGAAGAGTATATGGTGCAGTGGTTGAGAGTGTGGGTTCTCATACCCAAAGGCCTGCAGTTTAATCCAGTCTTCTCTACTTTCTAGTGACGTGACCCCAAGCACTTGGCTTGACTTCTTTTTTCATCTCTGTAAAGGATCAATGCTAAACGTGTAGGATGACTGTGACTATTTAAAAGGATGCACATATTTAAAACATGTAGATACGTTCCAGACACAAAATAGGAAGTCAGCAAATGATTTTGTGGCCAGTGTCATCATCATCACTTATCATCACCATCATCGAGGTATATTTTGATGCTGAGAATCTTAGAGAGGGTGGTTGGGGTAGGGGGGCAAGTTGTTAGCTATAGACAACTAAGAACATGGAAAACACAGAAAATCAAATGCACAGGACTCATCTGAGCAACATCAAATACAAAAATCTACTGGAGCGATGACGTCATACCAAGTCCTACTAAGGGACTGAGCTGAGTTTCCTAATAATTCTGCTCACCAGGTCAAAACTAGTTTAAACAAGGGATCATGTGGATATAACTTTGGGAGAATCAGAATAAATGATAGGGATTCACCAACCAAGGAAAAATTTTTTTTACTCTTATCTATATTTTAGACTGTATTTTAGTTGCTAATAGATGATACATAAATTTGGGGGAATGACTTTTTAATAACACAAGATTTAGAAGCAATAAGGTTGACTTTGACTTCCCAAAACCTGGTGGTTTGTACCTAATTGCATTTTTCATTATGTTCTTCTATGCTTGTTCTTTGTTATTTATTAAATCATAGCTATGTACATTAATGCAATCATGGGGTACCATGTGCTGATTTTTATATACAATTTGAAATATTTTCATCAAACTGGTGAATGCAGCTTTCAAAGCATTTTCTTAGTTACTGTGTTAAGACATTTATATTCTACACCTAGAACTCTCCTCTTAGACAATAATGGGCATTTGAACAACTACTAAGACAATTATTTCCCCCCAATATAAATAGGTATGAAGTTCCCCAAACAGTATATAAGAGAAATGATCTCCGTTCCATTAGGTTGCTGTCAGTTACCTGGCCCCTAAATTGATAAGTGACCAGGGCTACACTTTGACTGATGTTCATATTCCAACCAGATGTGGGTAGAGTTACGAAAGACTGCCGAAAGAAAGAAAAAAGCTAGGGAAAGTATTATCGTTAGTCTCTATAACTCCTATTAGCAAACCACATAATTCTGCTCTTTTAGATCCACCACCTTGACAAAGAAACTCATTAGTTTACTTCTAATTCATTTCTTAATTTTTAATATATTTCTGATTATTGGCCACACACCGTGTTACACAATGCCTAAGAGTGAATAGGAACATTTAGTCCCAAACTTTTGGAATCCCAATTTTTAGCAGCTTCAATATAAACAGAACGCTGAGTTTCATCTACTTCATTTTTCATCCTTCAGCTAAAGAAGGATAGAGGGCTGCCATTTTTTTTTTATTTTAGTGGTTTTGATGCCAGACACCATGTTAGACACTCTGCAAATCATTAGAGGGGTACCCTGCCTACCAGCAGGTATATCCAAGCAACTAACTCACCACAGTCTCTGCCTACCCAGTCTCATTACCTTCAGGGAAATAATTCCACCATCCTCCACAGGAACAGAGCATCCAGAAAGGTCACTTCCTACACACTACCCTTCTTCCTTCACAGTCTAAACTTTGAAGGCTTATTTTGGCAGATACTCTAACAGAGAGAGATAACTTCCTTTTGGTATAAGTTGAAGATAGAACTGCATTATGGAGGCAAGAGCCTGATGGTAGATTGATTCCATGGCAGACTCAGAACATGTTCTCTTTAAATAGAGAAGCCAGGGGAGGAAGGGAAAGAATATCAATTGATGCTACCACTTTCACAAGTCCTCTATGGACTGCTCAGTAGGAACTAAATAATTGGTAATAGCTATTGTGTTTCTCAGTATAACTAAACCAGAAATGAGCGTTCATGGAAATGTCAATCTATAGCCAAGAGAAAAATAAGGAACAATGATCAGTTTGACATTTTAAATAAGAGCTGTATTTTCCTTGGTTCAATATAAAAAATTCTGTGCAACGTGCAATCATGTTTTACACCAGATTTCAGGTGTGCTTAATTACTCTAGCAAGTATTTTGTTGATGTCTCCTAAAATATACTTGGTTACTATTCTGAGAATATCTTTAGCCTTTTTTCATGAAGCTTGGTGATCCAATCAATAAATGATATGTCACCAAAAATAACTTTTATAATTGGCCAAGAATTAGAAATTACACCTTAAAAAACTTACATTTCTGGAAAGAACAATGCACACTGTAAAATTCCTCACTCAGAAGGTAAGCCAATATGAATCTTGTTTTTGTTTTTCTGAGACAGAGTCTCACTTTGTCACCCTTTGTAGCGTGCCACAGTATGATAACTCATAGCAACCTCAAACTTTTGGGCTTAAGTGATCCTCTTGCCTCAACCTCCCAAGTGGCTGGGACTACAAGTGTCAACCACAGTGCCTGACTAGTGTGTTAGAGATGGGCTCTTGCTCTTACTCAGGCTGCCTCAAACTTCTCAGCACAAGGGATGCACTGGCCTCAGCCTCCCAGAGTACTAGGATTACAAGTGTGAGCCACCACAACCCAGCTCTATGAATCTTTTCTTAAGGCCAACAGAAGAGTTTAGTTTGCTTGGGACCATGGATCTGGGGGACACTGGCTTTTCAGTGTCAAAATGGGAAAGTCCCCAGCAAATGAGAATGAATTAGTCACCTTACTTCTCAGCATAGATATTTTCTGATGATCAAACAAAATAATCCTCACTGAGGAAAAATCATAATCAATCCACTCAGCACAGAATGTCTAAGGTTCATCCCTATTGTAAGTGTCCATCGGTAAGTCAATTCTTGTTATTGCTGAATAATATATTCTATGTATGTAATGCATTTTATTTATCTGTTCATAAGTTAATGGGTATTTGGGTGGTTTCCACCTTTTGCATTTTGTAGATGATACTGTTATAAGTGTGCATCTGCAAGTTTTGCCTGGACATATGTTCTTAATTCTCTTGATGAATATCTTGGGTATATTTAGAAGCAGAACTGATGGGTAATGTGGTAATGCTGTATTTAATATGTCTGAGGAACTGCCAGATGTTTTCCCAAAGTAAATGTACCATTTGACACTCCTGCCAGCAGTGCATGAGGTTCTAATGTCTCCACATTCTTACCAACATTTGTCATTACTGATGTTTTTTATTCTAGCCATTGTAATGTGTGTGAAACGGTATCTTGAAGTGATTTCTATTTTAGTTGTCTTGGTAGCTAATGATGTTGACCATCTCCTTATGTGTTTACTGGCCATTTTCATGTCCTTTTTTGGATAAATATATATTCTGATCTTTCGCCCTTTTAAAATTGGGTCATTTGAATGTCAAATATCATTTTTCCTTCTTTATTATTTCAAAATATTAAGGAAATACAAATGCTTTTGTTACAGGGATATAATGTGTAATGCTGAAGTCAGGAGACAGATATTATTAAGTGATTTCCATATCCTATCAGTACATACAGAGCACTCAACTATGTTCTAAATACATTGTATTTGATCTTTCAGATTTAAAAGGTGATCTTGCAAATTATAATAATAATAATTATTATGACCTCCACTTTTTAGATTAGGACAATCAAGGTCAGAGAGAAATGGAATAATCCATTGAGCTAAAAAAAAAAAGTGGCAGATTTAGATTTGAGACTCATACTTGGCTAACATAGAGGCCTCCAGAGAACAACACTTTCCTGAAGTTAGGTGGCCGCCTGAGCCCAGTGCAGCATGTGAGCCCAACCTCTGTTCAGCTACCTTCTCAGATCCTTCCCATTTCATTAGGAATATGTCCTGCACCCACATCTTTGATGGCTCACCCAACACAGAGAATAACCTGCAAACGCCGTGCTGTGCCACTCAACTTTTACCCATTCTTGGTACAATCCACTATCCCAGCCTCATTTTATACCATTCCCTATGTGCACAGCACACACCTGGAAAATCACAGGTCTCCCAGCTTCCTAAAGGAAATTTGCATTCTTCCGTCTCCTGGAAAAATTCTTCTTATTCTATGGGCACCTCAAAAGTCTTTATCATCTCCACTAAATTGCCCTTTTCCTCTGTACTCATATTTCTTTCCCTCCTCTGTACACATTCCTGTTCTTAATTCAACTAGCACTGCTTGTGTAACTATTACTTTACTGACGCATGCAAAGGAATGAAGTTATGATAGCAGACATGATCCATTCTCTCCTCTTACAAAGACTAACATCTAGTCAGAATCTGTTTCTACTGCTATCCTGTAAAGTGTCATCCCTCAGGGATTATACCATTAACCTCCCTCACCACAAAGCATCCTCCCTGATGAGATCTAGATTATATAAAGAAAGGAATTTTTATATTGACCTGAAATACTGCTCCTCCCGCATTCCATAGGAAGATAAACTTTTCTGGTAACAAAAAATGGGAAGAGGCCCTGGCAATAAACTGTTGGGAGCTGTGCAGTACCACTTCCAAGCTATCTGCCGTATGAGCTTTAGAACAAAAAAATATAACTCAAATGCGAAGTGCAAGTGCACAATAAATATGCAAAGTTGTAAATGAAGTGATAATTTTTATCTTGATTGTGTGAACTAACTATTAAGAAGATTGTAATTAAGAGTTTATTTCTTATAGCACCAACAAGCATTTTAATCAACCTCACTAGCATTAACTCCAATTACCATTAGTAGACCACGCAGATTCTGTTTTAAATTGCCATGAGTCAATGAATTCAAGATGGCACTTTCAGAGTCAATGTTAACAGGGCCTTATTTTCCTGCGCAGTCACTTAGGATATGGATGTAGGTTGCACCGAAGCAGAAACAATAATGAGATAGATGACGAGCTCTTGAACCTCACAAACACTATTTGTACTCTGGTTTGAAACACAAAATGATCCTGCAGAATTTTTTAATAATTGTTTGATAGATGGCATTTTTAGCAGTATGGCTTTAAAGAAAGACATTTTATTTAGCTCAACAAACTAATTGGCTAACAAACTCAGAATAAAGGCTGATAAACAGGGTCCTTTGAAATTCTCATTATTAACTCACAACATTTGCATAAATTTGAACAAAGATGGATGACTTTAAATGACTGTCACTAATTAAGAGACTGGAACAAACAAAAGACTAATAAAACATTATGTACAAAGACAGCCGCATTAGCATATCCTATCTCATATCTCCCTTACAATGACACAAAGACAAATATTCCTGATTACACCTGAGGCAATAATGTAACTAAGGCAATCAATCATGTGAAGAAGCCGAACGGGGCTTCTTTTCAAACACATTGATTTAGGTATTAGGCCTGTCATTGAAATATAAACATAAAATGGAATCAAATTTCTTGTGATGATGTATCACTCAAAGATTTGTCTCCCTTGCTTGGAAGAATTTAATTAGTAGGTGGACATGTGACTGTATCAAAGATGGATTTGTTAAAGAAGACTGTCCTATTGCTATTAGAAAACTCTCTTTCAAATGTCCACCAGAATGACATTTATCTTGAGCAGGGCACCACAACATCGGAAATCAAGTCATAAGTCGTTGAATGCTTGGTATTGTAGAATTATTTTTTCTCTTTTCTCTTAAAGAAGATCTAGAAGATTTTTTTTAAATTAATTTAACTCTTAGGTCTTATCTTCACGATGTGTAACAAGGTTCATGTTATAGAGGAAAGTTTGACTGTAGGGAAATGAAGGAAGGAAATAACACCACCAGGTAGAGTCCAGGGGTAACTCCACAGGGGTGGCACCCTCATTTTTAGAAGGGACACTACAATAAGAAGCCCAACAAGAAGGTCTTTTTCTCAGATGAGCTCCTGAAAATCTATAATGCAAGGTGTCCAGTCTCTTAGGCAAGATGTCCATTAGTACATTGGACACAACACAAAGACTAATGGTAACTGTTGACTCGGACCTCAAGAACTTTAAGTAACTAAGAATTGATGGTTTTTATTATGACCTTATCCTAAATTTTTAGACTATTAGAAGCATACTATCATTTTGTTATCTTAGGATATTTCATGATTTCTTTTTTAAAGTGGTTATCAAGATCCTTCTTGCCATAACTGAAATTTTCTACTGTTCTTATGTGTAAAATCTTTTATGCTTAGATAAATGCAAGGATAAAATGTAACTAAGTGCTGATTAAGAGTCTAATAATCGTATAAATACTCAAAAATCTACAGAATCTGTATGAAGAACGTATGGTCCAAAGTCCACTTATCAAATGTCTGGATAATTTCATGGATTCAGGACATACTGGTTGGATTCTACTTGCCTACTGTGTGCAGTGTTGATATTAGACAAGTTATTTATTTCCTTAAAATAAGCTTTTACTTATTTTTATGTACTGTGAAGCCTTGAGAGGAAGAATTATGAACCTAGAGAACACCTCATATTCTTTGGCAAAATTTAGAAAAAGAAAATAAATATTCATGCTTCCATAATGCATGTATAATAAAAGTGAATTATTCCAGTGCCACCATCATTTGTGTTAAAGCAATGTCTCTCTTACTATATAAAAAAGGAAAAAAATACATATATTTAAAAATGTGATGCTCCTTTATAGGCCTTAGTCCCCAGTCTAGTGGCAGTCTTTTCAATTTCCTATTTTCTTCCAAGGGCAGTGTTACCCACTCTATTATAACACCTCCCTACCACTGAGGCCCATAACCACCAAAATCCTCAGGTAGCTCAGCACTGACAAGTCAGAAGTTTTCCTCTTCCTGGTTTCAGTGAATAATCTCAAAACTGAACATATTTATTTTATATATTTTTAAAATATTTATTTCAGATTAGTATGAGAGCATCATGTTACCAGACTTCAGGTCATACTAGAAGTCCATAGTGACTTTTCAAAACAGCATGATACTGGCTTAAAAATAGAGACACAGATCTAAGGAACAGAACAAACTAAACAAATTTACAAATCGTGTCTAATCAGGGTTCTCAGGAATTAGTAATATGGACCCAAGGGTTAGCACGTTCTCTGATCCTGCCAGATTGTTACCCTGGGAATGTGGGGTCTTAGAATGTCCCACGCTAAATTTAGAAAGCTAACTGTAATAGCTTAGGAAATACCAACACACCCTGAGAATCAGAGAAAACACCTGATGAGACGTTGACAGAGAGAAGTCCGGCCGTCAGAGTTCCAGTCCTGCTCCCTAAGTCCCTGTCCCCTGTAGATCATCCTTTGATTTGAACCAGCCACAGTGTACTCCTAGTCATAAAGCCAATAAATCTCCCTTTGGATCCGGTTATGTTTCCCCTGTAACTGCAAAAGTCTTGGCTGACACTTCTTCTTTAATGATGTTAAGTAAATTAGTTTGCATGCTTTGACATTTTTTATTAAATAAATTCCCACTTATTGACCAACTACTATATGCCCAGCACTAGGCTCACAAAGTGTAAGCCATGGTCCTTACACTTCATCTGAGGAACATTCACACATGTGGGGACCCACTCTGAACCCAGAGCTGAGGGTATCTGAGATTCAGCAGATACAGACAGAGGCCTTCTTGGAGCTTCTGTTATGTGACTAAAATCAGAAACTTCTAAGATACAAGGCTGCTGTAACTTTCCTCTTTGGGGTAGGTCTACTCCTATGCAAGAAATCAAGAATAAATTACCATGGAGCCCCTCTCAGGAGAGTTTCGTAGCCATGAAGGAGACCAAAAGGCCACTCCCACATGCATGAATAAACATTATTATAAATACTCTGACCTTGTGTTTGTTCTCCTAAAAACTCAGCTATCCTTCCTAAAGAAATCTAGCCATAAAGAAAGATGGAGACTTTACCTCCTTCATGTTTACATGGATGGAGCTAGAAAATGTTCTTCTTAGCAAAGTATCACAAGAATGGAAGAAAAAGTATCTAATGTACACAGCCCTATTAGGAAACAAATTTATACCTTTCTTATGAAAGCTATAACCTAATTATAGCCTAAGAATATGGGGAAGGAGGAGGGGAGAGGTGGGGAGAGGGGGTGGATAGGTGGAGGGGAGGTGGAGAGATCATCTCTATGGTTTATCTTATAAGGGTACAAGTCAATCTTTCTGAAAGTAGAATATAAACGTCTTAACACAATAACTAAGAAAATGACATAAAGGCTATGTTAACCAGTTTGATGAAAATATTTCAAATTATATATGAAAACACCACACTGTGCCCCGTGATTGCATTAATGTACACAGCTATCATTTAGTAAAAAAAAAAAAAAGAAATCTATTTCCTCTCTTTCCGCTACCAAGTTAAATACGTAAGTCTGTAACTTAAACCACTTAACCCGTTAGCTAGTTCTTGTATTAGCTCCAAGAGGCAGATAAATAATATTTTTCTCCTACTAATCTGCCCCTTATCAGTTTAATTTGCAGACTTCAGATACTGAACCCGAGAGGACAGAGGGAAAGTTTTACCTCCCGGACACACATGCACCACTACTTATAATAAAATGTTGGATATTTCAGTGCAACCATGTACAGTACGCTCTAGGAAGATGGATCATTCTTTGTATTTTAGTCTGTGAGTTTGAGGGCTAGAAAACGTCTTTAGAGAAAACATCTATAGTCACATCCCAGTCTGCTGTTGTCGTCATCGTCATCATTTCCATCAGCAACTTCATCAAAGCACTTCCTCGTAAATGACACGGGGGTAAATAACCTTCAAAACAACTATGATGAATCTTGCCAATTATAATCATTTCAAAGTTCCAAATCACCTATCTGGGCTGAATAAGATTCGCTCTCCACACACTTGCCACTTAGTCCTATCTCACCCAAATGCTTGTCACAATGAAGGTGCATTTTTCCTTCTGATTGTTTGCTGTCCACCGAGGGCTGACAGCATCACACTTCCTTTCATAGGGACGCCAAACTAAAGACTGTATGTACTGAGGGTGCCAAAGCCATGTATGTGCAAAACTGTATTGAAATTGTAATACTCAAGTCACATTTGACTTCTGCAATTATAAGAGATGCAGGGTAGAATATAAGGAAAACAAACATTATTGGTGTCTATTAAGAATTACAATTTTAACACAATTTTTTTCTTTCTTAAGTTGTGTCTATATATTTTTGGCACCCTCTGTATTTGGTAATATTTCATTCTTCCCCAAACTGAATGAGGTAACCATTCTTATGATCTCCATCTGATAAAGAAGGATTCTGATAAAGTGGATAAGTCAACTAACAAAAGTTGCATAGATAACACAGAGTGGAATTAGGTTTTTCAAAGCCATCAGTGACATCCGATGGATGACAAGTAATCACAGTGACTCTTACCAGGAGGAAAGTTGGGGGGCGGGGCAGACTGAGAGAAGGAGCTGCAGGTGATATCTGAGTTTGGAGTAAGGAGAAGCTACGAACTAGGGGGCAGGTCAGCCTCTGGAACCTGCATAAAGGTAAGAGCACAATCCTTCCCTGGAAATTCCTTGATTTTTGCCCAGTAAAACTAATTCAGACTCCTGAGGTGCATAACTGTTGTTTTAAGCTACTTAGTTTGTGGTATTTTATTATAGCGAGGAAAGGAAACAATTGGAAACAGAATGTTTTCTTGGTAAGGAAAAGAAAATGCAAAATTTACATGGCATCTGTCTCAGCAATTGGGGATGTTCTTTGAAATCTTCCACTGATATAAGCACTCGAATTTGTACAAATAATCAACACATTGAATCCGACAAAGGCATAAATGTATTCATGCTCTATGTATATATGACTTAATAAAAAAAATTAAAAAAAAAAAGAAATCTTTCACTGGGGCTAAAGAGGAAAAAAGAGTTATAAAAAAAAAAGAAGAATTGAGATGAGAGAGTCACATAGTCAAGATCATTAGAAATTAATTCTAAAACAAAAGACTTTATACTTGATGTGCTAAGTTTTCATACAAATTATGCCCAAATAGTTATTAGGGTGAAAGCTTCTGGAAAAATCTTGCATGTGGCTCTTCAATATCTATTTCAAACTCTCCTTTGCTGTTTTAATGTTACAAGGGATCTTAGAAATATCTGTCATGAGGGAAACACCACAATTTATATTTTTATCCCTCAAGTAGTAGCATCACATTCATAGCACACTAAATCGCTAAGATTTTTTTTACAATATTCTTCTAAACAAGATTTTAAATAGATTTAATAGTCAATATTCATATTCTAAATATTTTAAGTATAGCATTGCTTCTACCTTAGCCAATGTTCTATGATTGGTTTAATAAATTTGATGATACTGTCTAAAAGCTAAACATGGATCAGTCATCACTTTGGCTCTGGAAAAAAAGAGTTTGTAAGTCAAGAGAGAGGTGGGTGCTTCTGTTTTCAGTAGTTTACTTCCCTGACCCTGCCATTCTTCCCTAAATGGGGCTCTGCTTCACACCTATAAATTGAAAGGGGTGACTCAAACTTGACCAATTAAACTAACAAAAAAGAGAGAAACATCTTTTTTTTTTTTTTTTTTTATTGGTCAAGTTTGAGTCACATTTCTCCTCTTTATTCCTTCTTCTTGAAAACTTCTCTTAAAATAATATATATCACTGATTAGGAAGGACATTAATAAAATTAAAATCCTATATGCAGAAATTATACATTTCATAGTCAGATTAGTAAACCGTTGTAATTTCTATATACTTGAGTTTGTGTGTGTGTGACAATGACAATTTTTTTACTTGAGATCCTATGGATATACATAGTAAAATATGAATATGTTTTATATGTTATCAGTTGTGTTAATATTGTTTTATAGTCAGTGTATACTTTAAATAAAAAAGGAAATTTATCAAAAAATAAAAATAAAAAATAAATAAATAAATAAATTGAAAGGGGTGAGGGATTACCCAGTGGTTATTCCCAACTGGCTGGGTGCAGAAAGCCCTAAGTCAGCTCTTAAATCACTTTCCAAAAATTGGAAGCACACACAGTCACACCCGCCGTGGGGTCACTCCCTGCAGGGGTGGTTGGGGGACATAGCTAAAGAGGCTGAAAAGTCAAAATTCATGAGTATATTATAGATAGCTGTGATTTAAAATGAGACTGGGCCTGTTTGGCGAGCTGTCTCTCTCTAAAGAGAGATAGATACCATGTTTCCCTGAAAATAAGACACTGTCTTATACTTATTTTTTCTCAAGAAGACACACTAGGGCTTATTTTCAGGGGATGTCTTACTTAAAAATGCATGGCGTGGCTATGCCGTATATCTTATTAGGTCTTATTATTAGGGTAGGGTTTATATTCAACAAATGCATAGAAATCCTGCTAGGGCTTATTTTTTGGGTAGGTCTTATTTTTGGGGAAACATGAGGTAGGTAGATAGATAGAGATATATGTTGTGTGTGTGTGTGTGTGTGTGTGTGTGTTTAATCAGTGTTAAGTCAGGCCAAGTCTATTCAGGTGTGCTCTCCCAGACTTTAACCCCAAATGATGAAAATTGCCTCTGAATTTGAAGGTTCTGTGATAAGGAGACAAATGAAAAGACATCTGAAGCCAGGGAGAAGGGAAATTGATTTTCTTTGTAATTTGGATGTTCAGAAAAAAAAACAGTAATTGGAGTTGTTATTTTAAAAATATAACTCAATTCCTTTAATCTTAAAATTTCAAAGGACTCGAAAAAGCTCATCAATTACTGTCAATCCCTGTGGCCCAAGGATGACCTATGTCATTTTAGTGCTGTGGTCTGATGCAATAAAATTACAAAAGTTTGATCCTTCCTCTGAGATTGCAGCTGCTTTTTCCTGTCTAATAAGTTAATTTGAAGAGAAAAACCAACTTGGTGTCAGTCAGTGAGCAGCAATTTTAATGCATACACACATGGATGCTTACCTGCCTGGAAAGAATAAAATTTATTTTTAAACAGCTGTGGAGAATCTATAAAAGCTGAGACCAAACTAGCCAGAGTGAGTAGTGAGTACGAATAAAACGCTTATTTCCCTTATATACTAGGGCTGTGCTTCTAGAACCAGTATTTGGATCCCAAAATGCATTGGAATTTCTCTTTTTCTCTCTTCCTTTCTCTCTCTTTCTACTGCTCACAGTCACGGAAAATGTTAGGCTAGGAAAGATTTCAGAAATCACCTATTTCCCGGTTCTCCTATTTATACATGTGGAAACAGATCTATCTGATTCAAGTCACTTCACCAGGTTAATAGAACTGGTATTAGTAAACCAGGAATATTTGGAGAGCTGCTTCTGCTGTCCCTTTCAAAATGGAAGAAAAAGTATCCAATGAACACAGCCCTATTATGAAACTAATTTATAGCTTTCGTATGAAAGCTATAACCTAATTATAGCCTAGGAATATGGGGAAGGGAAGGGGAGGGGAGGGGGGGTAGATGGGTGGAGGAAGGGCATTTGGAGGGATCACCTCTATGGTTTATCTTACAAGGGTACAAGTGAATCTTTCTAGAAGTAGAATATAAATGTCTTAACACAATAATTAAGAAAATGACATAAAGGCTATGTTAACCAGTTTGATGAAAATATTTCAATTTGTATATGAAAACACCACACTGTACCCCATGATTGCATTAATGTACACAGCTATCATTTAATAAAAATAAAATATATCCTCAAAGAGTAATTACAGGGTTTAGGAATGCATAGTGTGGCAAGTAGATTTTCCTTTTGTTTTTTTTCTTTCTTTTTTATCACACGGCATTTATTTTTTCTTCCAACGTCACTACCCAATTTAGTTTATAAAGAACTACTTTCCCACCAAGAGCCCCAGCACCAGAAGTGGGGGTCCAGGGTGGGGCGTAAGGCTCAGGAGTCTGCCAGTGAGAGCAGGGTGCTGCCTTGGCCAGAGTTTTGGTCCAGCCTACAGTACGTGGCTCAGTCAAGGCCAATGACGCATGAGTGACTTCTGCTGAGGCTGCTGGCCAGGAGGCAGCTGCTCTTACCCAGTGAGACTGACCCTACAGGATGTGATGCAGGCATTGTCTGCAGCCACCTAGCACCACGTGAAGCCAGAAAATAAAGCCATTAGGGCAGAAGCCAGAGATGAGAGATTAAATGGATTCCTAATGACATGTTAAATTAAGTCCCACCTGAAGCCCAGAATTACCACCTGGGCCTTTCAGTTCTGTGGGTCAATAAATTCTTGTTGTTTTTGGTTGGTTGAAGCCCGTTAGAAGTGGGTTTACAGCCATTTCAGTATTAAAGAGGTTTGCTAGATAAAATGCAGGACACCTGGCTAAATTTGGATGTCAGATAAACAACGAATGGTCTTTCAGTATTATATGAGCATTTTCTGTACAATATTTGTGAAATCTGCCAACCCCAATCCAAGCTCAGATCAATCTATTTCTAGCCTCTGACAATCACACAGGGACAGGTAATATCATGAGATGCATGAGATATGTTCATTTCTCTTTAGAGAATTTAGGTTATCTCAATGTCATAGAGAAAGGAAAAGATGATATCTTGATCAAGCTGCTGTCATAGCTCCTTTTCCTGTTCTAATCTTCTCTCTTCATTATGTCCAAACCCGAGGTTCTGGTATTAATTCATTTATTATGTAAGGAGGTAGGGAAGCCACTGTGTTGATCACGACTCTGTCTGAGTTCATTGTAATTCATCTTGTTTTATGATGAGTTTATAGACACGGTGTAGAGAATTGTGCAGGAGCATGTGTAAGAAGGTTCCAATCCCTCTGCTCCAAAGGGCTCCAATCTGCGCAGAGGAGCAAATACAGGCAAAGAGGACAGTGATGGCAGCTGCATTGGTTTGGAGAAGGAAACAAAAAGTCCAGTCCCATGGCAGGTGGGATCTGAGCTGGACATTGGTGGGGAGGTGTGGGGTGTGGGGAGGTGTGGGGTGTGGGGTGGTGGGAGTGCACACCTCCAACACCCGCCCTCTTGGCACTGCCTGTTAATCTCTGCTCCTCCTTCCTTTTGGCTCCTCCT
>NW_003852464.1:3816113-3820942 GCF_000181295.1 Otolemur garnettii
AAGGTTTCTCTCAAGCCCCCGCCTTTCTAGGTACAAGAATAAGTGGGAAACTAAGTACCTAGCGACAGCGGCAGATGTGGGTCTGGCACCCCGTGAGGGGGACTTTAGTGGAATCCAGGCTGGCTCTGCCCTACGAAGGGGCTTAAACCAGCAGACTGTGCATTTCCCAATTTGGTCCCTTCTTAAAATCACCCCAGGAAAATACGCCGCTGAATTGTATTTCTATTTCATTCTTCATCAGCCTAGAATAATCTCATCTGGATCTTTCTCAAATAAAGGAAAACACAGACTTTCTCTTTAAGGAATGAAGATGTGTAAAGCCTGTCCCATTTTACAAATCTCCTATGCCCAGACTCAGAAGGGCTCCTCGAACGCTTCTATCTGTCTTTTTTTTTTTATTTTTTTCTGGGGCAGGCCTTTTAAAGTGTCCCCGTTCAGAAATTCGGCACCAAGTGAATCTGTTCATGTTGGATCTGGGGCTGCCAAACTTGGGGCATATTGACATTACTCTGTTTCACATGTGAGCATAGCCAGGAAGGGAATGGCTTTGAACTTCTTGAAACTCGCAGACTAATGTGTGGAAGAAAGGCTGGCAACAGAGAACCAAGGCGCTCCAGATCCCGTCTGTTTTTGCTTATGGCAATGAGATGTTCAGTGCAAAATCAGGTTACCAGCGAAAATGAGTCTGATGTGCCAATTCATCGCTCATTGTCTATCCTCATGTCATGAGCCCATTATGTAACTTAGCAAGATTCTAGGGCCTTTCTCTAGGGAGGGCAAGTTCTAGAAAACAAAGGTTCTGGCAAGCATAAGGGAAGTTCTTTAATTAAGAATTCAGGATCGTATTTTTCAGAAGCCCACGCCATCTACCTGCCCAGCCCCTGAATATTTTGATAATGAAGAATGGTGCTGATTTTTGCTTTTCCCTGAAGTACACACTTGCACATGTGTGGACAAAATCCTCCCATATGTCATGGCTGCAAAACCAAGCAATGGTTTATTAACTTAAAATGAAGCATTAAAGGGTCTCTGGTGGAATTCATTTTTCAAAAAGAATATACCTCCTCCTCTGGGTGACTTACAGCAGACCCATTCTTAACTCCTTTGAAAGGCAGAGTGAGGGAAAAAAAATGATTTGTCTTCCTCAAATTCACCGGCTAGACAGATTCTCTAGATTTACCTCCAATTTCCCCAAATCTTAGTGCTACAGTTTTTAAGGAAGTAGAGTTATTCAAAAAAGATAATGTTCTCATGGTTGCAAATTCTGATTTCTTCAAGGGAAGCATAAGTGGCTATTTCTACTTTGAAAAGTGAATGAGTCACAGCAAGTTTCCATCTCCTGTTCTGTTTTTTCCCCATTCCCGCAGTCACGGATATTATGCCAAACAGTCACCCAGAAGAGATATAACCTCTTCATGGAATTCTGTTCAGAGAGAAAGACAAAGCATTTAAGCTGCTAATAGGCCTTGTCGATCCCCTGAGGCCTCCTTGTAGGGAGGGATAAGGCCTTTCTCAAGTTTCTTTCCTAACCAGGGTAGCAGAGGCACAGGCAAAACTCTGTTTCTCTTTCCCCTGCCCTTTACTGCTGTGTCCTAAAGTTTTCAGCTCAACAATGAAATTCTCAGTGAGAAGCGACACAAAGAAAGGGACTTCAAGAGGAACAAGAGGGAAGACTGACCCACAGAACAAGGAGGGGTGCAGGGCCTGGAGGACTATTCACTACCCACCAGTTCTCGCCAGTAAAGGGGAAAGAATGTGGGCGTGAACTGACCTAGCTAATCAATGACCAATAGAGGGCAGCAATAATCAGTGACCACTGGAAAAGGGCAGTAAGGCCTGGTGGTGCAGGGAGACCGGGACAGACTTACAACCTATTTCAAACTGAGAGGACAAGGTATTTCTACCCCACTAGGTCTCATCACATAATATTGTCTCATTGTGAATTAGGTTCCAACATATGAATTTCTGACAGACTCACACATTTAAACCATTGCATGTACTCCCCAGAAGCCTCATTAGATGTCTTGCCCTTTCTTAAATACACCAAAGACACTCCCACCTATGGGGCTTCCTCTGCCCAGAGAGCAAGTTATTTGGAGATATCACCTTCCGTCCTTATCACTCTCTGTTCTCATTAACTTTCATTTTTTAAAGAGCATTTACTACAACAAAAACATTTATTATTGTTATTGTTCCTCTGCGTCCTTTAGTATATAGGCTTCCTGATAACAGAACCTGTTTTAATCTCTTCTGATACCTCAAGCCTAGAATGGAGATCATCACTTGGCAGCTACTTAATAAACATCCGTGGCTAAATGCATCTCTATCTTGGCAATAAAACTTCCTCCATATCTACTTTACATATTGCTCCAGGATTCTTCTGAATGTCATTGAGATTGAGTTTTTTCCTATTCCCAAGTATCCTAAACTTATACACACCTATAATAAATGTGAGTTTGCATACACACATGCACTGCACGCATGTAAGATATTAACAACATTCAAATGATCCAGCCAATATCTGATATGCCAAGGTGTTATTTTTCAGTATCGGAGATATAGTCTAAGAATATTAAAGCAATTTCTAGCTATTGTGTTGTCAACAAACAAGAAGTACATTTTATACACCATTTAAAAACGAAAAAAAAATGTTCTAGTACTGAGTACATTGGATGCTTGCTTTTCCATTCTTGTGATACTTTACTAAGAAAAATGTTCTTCAACTCCATGAAACCAATATATAAACAACTACACCCCCACATGAGAGAAACACAGGATTAAATTCAAGTGGAGGGGAGAGGGAGAGGAGGAGAGAGAGAAAGGGAAGGAGGGAGGGGCATCGGTGAGCTCTCAGCTAATGGACACAATGTACAGGTGCACAGTGCACTGCTGGATACAGGGCTCAACTACAACTTGAATGTTACCTAACAAATGCAAACCATGTGACCTAATCGTTTTACCCTCACATGAATCTGAAAGAAAATAGTTCTACAAGGACAGTCAGGTGCCAGTCTGGAGACACAGCAGCTGCAATTGATTTGTTACACATCAGAGAAGAACTAACTGATAACTGGATTAGGACATTGGCTCCGAGATATCTATATATCTTTCCACTATTGAAGCACTATCTTTGCTTGACAAAATTTCTGAACCTTCTCCAGGCCCATTTGTATGCTTCCTTGCAAGAGCCAGTTTCAGCAAGAACTCTGGTAAGTCAGTTTAGCAGGGATACCCCACCCTGGATAACCAATGGCCTTGATAGCTATTCGGGATCTTACCCTCCGCTCTCTGATGTACCCCAGGTGCAGTGACCCTGGCCTGCTTTCCAAGACTCCTCTGTTAGGCTGGTTTAGTAGAATCCCCTTTACCCTTGATGCTTCCTCTTAGTAAGTTTCCCTTCACTGACCCCTCCCCACCCTCCACTCCTTCCTGGCTATAGATTCCCACCAACCCGTGCTATATTCAGGGTTGAGTCAAATAACCACTCCATCCCCACTTCAAAGCCCCACTGCCAAGGTCCCTACACCTATGGTGAGGCTGCTGAATAGTCTTCCTTACTGTACTTTATCAAGTATCACTGAATCAAGTTTTCTTTTACATAACTAAAAACAAACACTTCTGATAGTCTATACTCTAAACAAGAACCTCTCAGTGAAAGCATGCCGACAGATACCACATATTTCTTTGCCATCACTGGAGCTCAGTGCATGAGGCAACAGGGGGCTTAGGGTCTGGGAGCAGGAAGAACTCAGTCTCTGAAGTCTGGCAGACGTGAATTTGAACTTTGGTTTGCTGCTTACCAGCTCAGCCACTTGCTTTCCCTCTCTACTGAAAAGAATTCAATGAATCAACCTGTAAACCATCCTGCATTGTGCCTGACACCAGAAAGACCTACCAAAGGTGAGTTACTATCATTATTATCGTTATCCCTATTAGTCCCAGTATTAGCTGAAAATGTGTAAATTGCTTATACTTTATTGGGGCAGCCCACAGTTGCTCGGTCTCACCATGGCGATGTCTCTGTCTATCATAACTGGTGCCTGTCAGTTTTTAAACCTTAAAGACAGACGGTTTTTCTCTGTAACTAAGACAATGTTTCTTAGCCTTTTGCCACCAAGTGGCCAGTTGAAGAAGACCTGGATGAGATGAAAACTTATGGGCCTTTTAAAAGATTTTATTAGGGTGGGAAACATCAACTCATTAAAGGGGCCATGGGGACCCTATTGTGACTTCTTCTCATAGTCTAGCTATGCAGAGGACATGAATAGTAGCCTCAGTAAGATATTATAGAAATGTTTTCATTTTAAGATTGAATGTTATTTGCTTTTCTCCCTCGACTGGTATTTGCACAAAATCTTAGCAGTGCATCAAACAGCACTAATAGTCACTGTGTTTTTTGCCATCACCCACTGGCCCAGGCATGGGGACTTATGCCTGTGATCCTAGTACTCTGGGAGGCTGAGGCAGAAGGATTGTGTGAGCTCAGGAGTTTGAGACCAGCCTGAGCAAGAGTGAGACCCCCATCTCTACCAAAAATAGAAAAAAAAAATACTCCCTGGTAGTTGGGGTAAATACTTATAGTCCCAGGAGGCTGAGGGAGGAGGAATCAGCCCAAGAGTTTCAGGCTGCCATGAGCTAGGAGGACACCATGGCACTCTACCCAGGTCAAATGGAGTGAAACTCTGTCTCAAAAACAAAAACCAAAACCCCAAAACCCAAATAGGCCAGTTTCAATTAACAATGCACTTACTAAAGCAATAAAAAGATGGCTTTTATTAAATTGTAACTCTTCAGCACACATCTTTTCTTTTCTTTTCTTTTTTTTTTTT
>NW_003852464.1:3820962-3843029 GCF_000181295.1 Otolemur garnettii
TTTTTTTTTTTTGGCTGGGGCTGGGTTTGAACTCACCACCTCTGGCATATGGGGCTGGTGCCCTACTCCTTTGAGCCACAGGCACCGCCCACATATCTTTTCAATACTCCTTACAACAAAATGGGAGGGAGACATAAGATTTCCCATGGCCTTTTACATCCATAAGTATGAAAACTGTCTCAGGAAAAGCAGTTGTGTAATTGAGCTTTAAGCTGAACTAGCCACCTTTGTCAAGGGCCAATGTTTTCATTTGAGAGAGAACCGACAAACTATTATTTTTCCAACATGGATATTGGGCAGACACGCTCTTGAAAATGAATGAAATGATCCCGCCCTTTCGAAGAAACAACAGACGTCATGTGTGGCTAATGATAAAACTGGAGCTTTCAAGCAAAAATTAGATTTTAGAAAACTCATATCTGCCCCAGTGATCTTGGAAGTTTGTAACACTTAACGTCTTTTCTGACCTTTATATTAGTAAAGGTTTTAAGGACTATTATTTTTTGGATATTGCGTAATAAAATGTGACAACCTTCGGAAAATGTTTAGAACTTAGTGAATTGATATTTCCCAATAACCAACATCACACATAGGTAAAATATCCATTAAAAGTGCAAGACAGTACTGAAGGATTTTTACAGTGACTGTACTTCTATATGACAAGACAAACACCTTCTCTTGCCTCTTCTTTGATTATGGCCTTCAAATAAGACTGGACTTTTGGCCCTGCTTATGTCATTTCCTCTGCCCAGAGTTTTCTTCCCCTACACAACGGGTTCTCTCTCTCTCTCTCTCTGTCTTATTTTTAGACATGGAGTCTTATTCTGCTGTCCAGGCTGGAATGCAGAGTGCAGTAGCATCATCAGAGCTCATTGCAACATCAGACTCTTGGGTTCAAGCAATCCTCCAGGCTCAGCCTCCTGAGTAGCTGTGATTACAAGCATGGATCATCATGCCTTGCTATTTTTTCCTCTTTATTTAGAGACAGAGTCTCCTATGTTTCCCAGAGAGGTCTTGAACTTCTGGCTTCCTATATCAGCTGGCCAAGTCACTGAGTTTACAGATGTAAGTCACTGCACCAGGCTAAACCCCCACTTCATACAGACCTTTCAGCATAGGCTCCCTCCATAGAGAACCATCTCTGATAGCCCTATCCTCTAACTGGGCATTGTGGCGGGTGCCTTTAGTCCCAGCTACGTGGAAAGCTGAGGCAAGACAATTGCTTAATTCCAAGAGTTTGAGGTTGCTGTGAGCTGAGATGCCATGGCACTCTATGCAGGGTGACAGCTTGAGACTCTGTCTCAAAAAAAAAAAAAAAAAGTAACTTCCCTCAGTATCTTTAATTTTCCTAATTTTATTTATAATTATCAGACACATCATAATATATTTATTAAGTGTTGCTAGTATTTTACCAAGAGAAGGTAAGTTCCATGAAGTAGGAAATTTATTTTTATCTTGTACTCATTGATATCTGCAAGAGGCTTGAACAACGTCTGGGGGTAAACTGGGTACTAATGTTTCTTGAATGAATGAATCAATGAATGAATAAACACTAAGTTTTAATACACTCAGTCTCAGAAGAGCTAAATGTCTCGAACAAACTCACACGTCTTTGTTAGATTAGATAGAACTGTTATGAGTTTAGTGTCAGAACCTAATCTCTTAACTAGTATAAATTTTGAACTTCCTAAAAATTTATAAGTTCTCATTTTTTATTCCCCTTGCCAACTTTTATTGGAAAAAGAAAAGACAACTTAATTGAGAAAGACCTATTCTTTGCTAGACAAGCGGCCCCTCATCACTCCAAATACTCTAATTAAGGAGAAAAAGAGTAAGACGTTTTTGTAAATAGAAAGGAAACGTCAAAAAACTATACAGATATTGGCTATCAGCAATCTGGGGACACATTTGCTCAATAAATGCAAAACTGATCAATATCCACAGGGCAAAAAAAATCCAATCTTTGTAGGTCACAATTCTCTTTCTATAAATAATTTACAGAGTTGTAAAACAACTCAAACACACAGCAACCCTATAGAATCCGAAAACCAAGACCAAGCCCATAATTAGTGAAGACAACCAATATTCCTCTTGGTTCATTTCAAAGTCTTGGATAGTTTTTTATATGGATTCTTGAACCAAAAGACCATGAATGTCCTTCAGCCCTAAGAACAACACAAGATTTGTATCACACAGTAATATGAAAATATAAAAACGTTGGCCTTCAGAGCCTTTCCAAATTCTTTGTTCGAATTTTCCAGCTCCAAGGAGAATTCAGGGTCACTTTGCTCAGGTTTTGAGAGGGGACCTGTTTTGCTAATGCTCGAGAATGCTCAAAGAGACACATTTCAAGAATGAAATTGAGATTGACTTACATTCTAAAGGTTCTGGAAAGAGGCAGAGAGGAAAATAAAGACCAGAAAATTAGAGGCTAAGTATAGGAGGACTATTTTGAGGAAGAGAAAGAGCTCTTGTGCTGTAAGGGTTTGGGGAGAGATTTAGTGTTTTGGGGGGGGGGGGTTACTATACTTTGTTTCAAAGTAATTGTTTTCACTGCAATTGTTTCAATTCAATGGTTTCGATGCAATGCAATGCAATTTAATTAATCCTTTACATTTTTTTGAGAAATCTTATTAAAGCCAAATTACTTTGCTCTGCTATGTTTAGACTTGGAATTATATTTCTTTTAGATATAACAACCAAGTTGTGGATTCTAGCCATATAATTCTGGCCCTGTATAATTCTTATAATGGTGATTTGCCCAGGAAATTTCATTAGTGGATTTTGATCATATGCAGTGCTGATAGGAACTGTATTTCCTTCTTCTTTTTCAGTTCTAAGCATTGCTTTTAGTCAGTGTTAGTTCACAACCCAGCGACACCCCAAATTTATTTCTCTCTTGTATGATTTTTGGGCTTCTCTGTCAAGGATCGTAGCCACCAGCCACACACTGAGTGGTTGAAATGTCCCTAGTGAGGCTGAGAAACTTAATATTTATCTCATTTATTTTACATTTAAATTGGAAATCGAATACAGCTTAGTAATGGAAAACTCAGGAGGAGTTTTGGAATACTACATGTGTGAATCTATTTTTTGAACTACACATTTTATAAGATTTAAATACAGATCGAGGACCTCAGAAGAAAATTTAGCATGCTAATTAAAAGGTGTAAAAGATACAGCAGATTCTGAGAGCTTAGTGCAAAAAGAAAACCAAATATTTTATCCATAATTTTATGTTGATTACATATTAAAATAATAACACTTTGGATAATTCGGTGAAATTATTTTAATCTCATATTCATTTACCTACTAGATGAGTATTTCACAAGTAGTTGCTATAACAGGTGCGCCCAGAGAAAAGGGGGGAGGTTAAATTGTGCTGAACTGAATACAATCAAGTGAAAAAAAAAAAAAGGCTGTGTGTGGAAAGATCAGAAGTAGAAGGTCCATGCACGAGAGAGATACTTGTCAGCTCCTCATGGGGAAGCTGAGATGAGAGTGCCTGTCTTATGTACAGAGGCTTTAGACAGGCAGAACCAAGAAAAGAGAGGGGACCCCAGGAAAGTCACAGGGGCAATAAAAACAGCCCAAAGAGCAAGAGTATCAAGAGTATCAGGGACACATTTTGGGAGAGTGAAAGGAGAAAAATATAATAAGCACAGTTTGTAAAAACTGCGGTTGTTGGGACTCCCACAGGACTTGCAATAAATACACAACAGAGTGTTTAAGAAATCTGGAAACCCATGGTAAATGGTATATTTCATGTACTTTGTTCAAATTAAGCAGGGACCTATGGGTTTAAATTTAAAGGTATCATACCTAAAGAAGGGTTGGAGACTGTAGAAAATTATATTGAACATGCTACTGGAAATTGTAATTGAGGTTGCAATGGTTTTAAGGTAAGTCTGTGAGTTCTTTAACAGGCCTCCCTTCCAAAGCCGCTGTTTACTTCTCTTCCCCGGGTAAGCAGACCTGACTTAATGCTCCCTTTATAGCCATAGACTGTGGCAGAATTCACTGTAAAAATTGCAAGGCCACCGGACAGCGCCTGTGGCTCAAAGGAGTAGGGTGCTGACCCCATATGTGGTGGGGTCAGCACCCCATATGAGGTGGTGGGTTCAAGCCCAGTCTCAGCCAAAAACTGCAAACAAACAAACAAATAATTGCAAGGTCACTAAAAGGATACAGCTTCTATCTGGCTTTTTTTCTGCATTGCTCATGCTGGTGGAAACCAGCTTCCGTGATGTGAAGATATTCAGGCAGGACTACAAAAAATCCCACATGGGGAGGAAGAGGCCCCTGACAGAAGCCAGGGTCACCTTGCTGGCCATGTGAGTGAGTCTGGGCAGTGGGTCATCCCCCTACTGGATGGACCAGCAGAACCTCACAAGCAACGCTGCTTTTGAATTCCAGACCCACATGAAACTGTGGGTTATGTGATTAATGTTTACCTATTTACCACTTTAAACCAAAAAGTTACATGGTTAAATAACTACTAATAACCTGCTATTGAAAATAAATGCATGCTATATCTTCTGACCTTTCAGATACCCTATAGGTACTAGAAATGGGCAGTGTCATGAAAGGGGTGCTGTCTTGGCGATAATAATAGCCTGGAGACATTGACAGAGGGATCAGATGGCCCAGCGACAGACAACACCGAGAGGTGACCGGGTCTATTTTAGTCTCCCAGAGTAGAGGTGACCTGGGAAGGATGGCCCCAGGGGCAACGGATAAAGAAGCGACAAAACCTACAAATGTCATGGATTATTCATTTGAAGACGGCACCTTATTTTTGAGCTATAGCACCTGAGCGATTTGTGCTGCCTTAGATTAAAAAATCCTTAGCTGATTACACAGGGGTTCAATTTCAGATATAGTAACATTTTGGGTAGCAGCTGCTTTGAGATTTAATTACAGATGTCTTAAGGCTGGAGAAAGGGCAGAGAGTTCACGCTAATGAAACATGAACTTTGATGCAATTGTCAAGAGGTGTTTTGTTTTTTACTAAAAATAGCATAAAAATTAACTTTTGGAGAGTGAGGGCAATTTAATGATATTTAGCTAATGGTTTGATTTTCTTATGATCTATGGGATTAATAATAATAGAAAGTCTCCTCTATGAAAATTTGATGACTTTTTTTATTTGTTGAGATGGTCTTTCTCTCTTTCTCTCACCAGGGCTAAATCATACCTCATGTAACCTCAAAGTCCTGAGCTTTAGTCATCCTCTTGCCTCAGTGTCTCAAGTACCTGGGACTACAGACTCATGCCACCTCACCCAGATAATTTTTCTGCTTTTTCATAGAGATTAAATCTCACTGTTTTGCTCAGCCTGGTCTCAAACACCTTGGCTTCCAATGATCCCCCAGAATCAGCCTCCCAAAGTGCTAGGATTACAGGCATGAGCCACTGAGCCCAGCCCCGGCTGACTGTTCTTACCATGTTTAAAATAGTAAATGAAGGTCAATGCCAATGGTATTTGATTCAAAGTACAGCAAAGCCCAAAGGAAAAGTCCTTCCTCAGTTCTCGTTAATAAGAAGTCAGAATTATCTTACCAGTTATGCGTTGTGCTTTTTTACTCTGTTCTCATTGAATACTTAGAATCAATCCAGCCTTCTATTCTTTAACCATCATGAGCCTCCTACTCCTATTATCCTCACCCAGGGAGGAAAACAAGGAACTACAACATATTGATGACCACCTATTCCCAAGTACGGAGCACTTTGCGTTTGCAATTTCTATCAGTTCTTAAGTGCACAACCATGTAAGAAAAGAATGCTTATCCTCATTTACAAATGAGAAAATGGAGTGTAAGGGTACAGGTGAAATGCCTACATGCTTCTGGCCAAAAAAGCCGTTTGAGAAAGAGCAGTGAAAAGACTCTGTGCAGGCATACTTGTGAGAAACTGAGGCAGAATCCCATATGGCTGGGTTGGTTGCAGGCCTAACTTGATAAACCAACAGTAAATAAAGAAAGCTCGCCATTTTGCCTGAGCGAGCAGATGGTCACCTTTGTTTCAAACACAATTTCAATAACTGCTTATTCTTCACGGCATCGCTTTTCCATGAGACCCTAACAGCAACACCCTTACGGCAACAGAAGAGAAACAAATGAATTTTGCGAACCTGGATTGAAAGTACGGAAGCATTTGGCAGCTCTCTGGCAGTGCTCAGCGTATACACAGCCAGCAGCCACCCCTCTCTGTTCCTGCTCATACCATGTCCTTACCTCATCTGCTCCCTGAGCACATTCTGACCCTATCTCATGAGAAAAGTCCTCTGATCCTTCTCGCTTGGGTTCATCTACCAAGGTTCCTTCAAATCCGTCCCTCTTTTTTGACATTTTCCTCCGACATCAATTACTAATAGAACTTTATCTGATCTCTCCCTTAAGAGTTTGTGGCCCATGGCTGAGCAAGGAAGAAGTCTAGATTGGGCATTTATTACTACTTCCATTAATTGACTTAATTATTTTTAGAGAACAGGGATCATAACTTATGCCCCTGTGATTTCCTCTAAAGCTTGCTGATGACCTGGAACCAATTGTTTTTATATATTTATTTGATTTAAAATGACCCAACACTTGAAATTATTCTCAGAAGCATCCCATTTTTTTCATGATGGATAAACACTGTTTTCATCTAGCTACAGCCTCTTTTGAGGTTTTATTTCTAGAAACTTCATCTGCCCTCTTGTCCTACATAATTTCCCATGATAACAGATGTCCTTATATATTTCTATGATTATTTCATATGAAGGTCTTCTACCAAAACATTAATCTTCTCCATTATGTATGTATGTCTCAGCAAAGCTCTGACTCATCCTTTAAGATTATAGGAGTCATAGAACAACTTGAAGTGCTATGCAAGTGTCCCTCTGCCCCTTTGCCACGTGTGCACCTGCTCTGCACTTGGATAAAAATGATCACAGTACATCACCTCAGGGTTGAGTCTTCACTACTAGGAGCTGAGAATGTATTTGTATCCTATTTGTTCCAATGGGTGCAAAGCTTATATATAGCCCAGATATATGTCAATTAGCTCATGGTATTTCCTGATTACAATAACTTACTAAGAAACAGGCAGAGTTCTTTTAGGTGATCTTGTCTAAAAACCATCATATTTTTATTTGGTAGTTGGGATAAGTTTCTCTCTAAATATAGACTGTACACAGCCCTTTTATGAAACTAATTTATAGCTCTCAAATGAAAGATACAACTTAATTCTAGCCCAAGAATATGGGGAGGGGGTGGGAAAGGGGAGGGGAGAAGGGCGGCCGGGTGGTGGGAGGGTGACCGGAAAGATCACCTATATATCTGTCTAACAAGGGTACAAGTGAACTTTCCTAGAACTAGAATATAAATGCTTTGACACAATGACTAAGCAAATGACATGAAATCTATGTTAACCAGCTTGATGAAAGTATTTCAAATTGTATATGAAGACACTACACTGTACCCCATGTTTGCATTAATGTATACAGCTATCATTTAATAAAAAATAAGTAAATAAATAAATAAATATAGACGGTACAGACGTCAGAGGTAATATTCAGAGGGTCACCTCTAAGCTCTGGGACAAGCCAGTCCAGAGGTCAAGGCACCATGTGGAAAAGGTGAGACCCAGGTCACCCATGGAGAGAGATGGACACAGAGCTTCCATTACTAGCCCTGAAGTCTGAGCTACTTCTGGGTGTTTTTAGCTATGTGAGCCATTAATTCCTTTAATTGCTTGAGCCTAATTGAGTTGAGTTTTCCATTACTTGTAATTGAAAGTGCCCTGAACAAAATCCAGATAAAATGTAATCCCTTTAAGCCTTCTCAAGTCCCTACGGGCAGGTCAGCTTACTGACCCTTCTGCTTTTCTTCCCCATGGCTTTGCTCATACAGCACTTATATCACTCAACTGTTGAATTGCAATGAACTGTTTTAGTATCTGTCTTCCCAATAAACTATGACTTCAGTGAAAACAGAGGCAAGATCTTATTCAGCATTATATCCCTAGAGCCTTACACAGTGTCCAATCCTGGTAGGAGGCATCCATAAAGGAATGAACAAATCCTCACCTTCTTTTCTCTGTTCCTTATTTCAGCCCCTGACAAGAAACAGGGTGTTCAGAGTTAGGGTAGAGAAAGTAATACGTGGACTGAGGTACTGTCGTCTTCAGTAGCTCAACCCATGTATGACATAGTTATTAGTCTCCACCTCGAGTAACTTTAATACAAATTCCACTCCACTTATTTTCCTTTTGAAATAACACTTTCTGTAAAACATATCACTTTTATGTCCATTCATTAAATTACTCAGCAAATATGTATCTTGCTATATATAACAAGATATATATAAAGCAAATATTTACCTTATACTGGTCAGTGGAGTAAAGATACAGCAATATATATGGTGGCACATAAGTGGAAATGAAATACACAAAGAGCTTCAAATTATGGGTAACTTGGTAAAGGGATGAGGAGGCATCTTGGGAAGATACAGAGCGTCTAACGTTTCACTGTGTTTTGCCTCAGAGAAGACAGAGCAATAGAACCACCTTTTTTTTTTTTTATTTTCTCCTCCTGCAGCCCTTCTGCCTGTGATTGACAGCTATTAAATTAGGTTTTACCTTCCGTGTTTGGTCCAGATTAAATACATTTATAGCACAGCAAGCTGCTGAGGAACAAAGGAGCGAGTGGCAATTACATTGTCTATTCTGGTCTTCTTCATAGTTAACCATCATTTAAACATTCAGAAGAAAGTGGCTGGAAGATGGGAACAAAAGGGAAATGAATGGAGTGCACCAAGAATTAAGCATGTTTCAAGCGACCTGTTTTACAAGTATTAGCTTACGCACAAGCAGATTTCTTAAAAGACCTGACTTCCAATGAAGAAGCAAGGGAAAACTCCTGCGGAATGTAGAAGTTTCATGGAGAGCGATGTGTAATACTGTCCTCTTCCCTGCCCTATCAGGGGAATATATGTCAGTCATATGTGTAGAGAATTTATATGGAAGAATTCCACTTGTTCAGTAACTCAGACTGAAAACAAAATCACATGTTCCCTAAACAATAATGCCAAGGTTATTACTTTGGAATGAATAGGGTCAAAGTCAGGCT
The DNA here is from genome assembly GCF_000181295.1 of Otolemur garnettii. Classification (NCBI taxonomy): domain Eukaryota; kingdom Metazoa; phylum Chordata; class Mammalia; order Primates; family Galagidae; genus Otolemur; species Otolemur garnettii. Next base: position 3,830,075 of record NW_003852464.1, read on the forward strand.
AATAAGAGCAAAATTCTTTCCCCATGTGAAATTATGCGTCCTTTAAGAAAAATAAACAAAATCATATTTGTGGTGGCAAAGTGTGTTTGCCTCTCGTGTTTTGTAAAGAATTCATGGCAATCGGCACTCCTAGGAAGTCTCACCTTGAACTTCTCTTCCTGAGAAGATCGGGGTTCCCACACCCTCTCACGCAGTGGAGCCAGCAAAGTCTGCCCTAGACAAAGGGAATTACAGCTTAACACCCTGCCCAAACATAAGGGAAGAATGTGCAAGGCACAAAAAAGAAGAGAAATTAAAGACCTGTGTTCGTATCCCATGGAGGAAAGTTTCAAGTTTCTTGAGAGGTATGTTTGTGTCTGTGTATCTTTTTGTGCTCAGAGGAAGATGCAAGGACTTGAAAAGAGTCTGTGGGAAAAAAAAGAAAGTCCACGTGGGGTTATCAGTGAGGGTCTGAAATGGGCAACCTCTCTCTCCATTTTGTGGTATTAAGTAATAAGTTAAATATGGTAGCATCCCCAAGTCCTTCGCTTGGGTTATGTTCTTAAGAACAGACAATGAAGATCTCCTGGAGAGACTCCATCAAAGCTGCATCTGGCTGCAGGTCACACTGGCCCATTCTATGTTTTCTACCAATGGGAAAATAGATTCCAGTGCTGATAAGGGTTTTTAGCATAAGCTGTGATGAAGCAGTTCTCTGATTCCTTCCCCTCTGAGGAGAAGACAGTACGGCTTGACCACAATTGCTCAAAGATAATTACAGGGCCATGCAGAACAATGAAGAATCCTACTTTTCTGTTGCTCCTGGACCATCATCTAGAGTTGAAGCCACTGGGGCAGGACATACACCTACACCTTCCCAGAAATCTGTTTCTCAGAATGACCTAAGTTAGATATTATAGCAGGTGAATGGAAGTATTTAAGGAAAGGCAGAGGCAAGAACCAACACTCTTTATGGTATTGGTTATGGTCAGCTATACATTTGGGGTCTCCATACATGAACTCCAAGAACAGTAGAATAAAGGAATTGCTCTAGAAAGCACGAATGAGAGTGTGTCCAGCCTTGATCTCTTTATCCAGACAATGGTTACTTCTCAATCTATGAAGCATTCATGATGTTACTTACCGTGTTTCCCCAAAAACAAGACCTACCCACAAATAAGCCCTAGCAGGATGTCTATGCATTTGTTAAACATAAGCCCTACCCTGATAATAAGACCTAGTGATGGGTCTTATGCAGATACGCTACATAGCCACACCATGCATTTCAGTGTGGAGAGGAAGACAGCCCCTGAAAATAAGCCCTAGTGTGTCTTCTTGACACAAAATAAATATAAGACAGTGTCTTATTTTGGGGGAAACATATGGTACTATCTACCTATCCATTCATCCATCCATCTATCATCTATCTATCTGTATCCTTGCAGATCTGTGAATGCGCACACACACACACACACACACTCTCTCTCTCTCTCTCTCTAATAGGAACATAAGACTTCTGGATCATTGATTAAAGGATTTAGAGGATTTACATACTGACCAAGGAGCCTACACCCATTCCTATGTCAAACATCTCATGGATAAGGCAGTGAAAGTCAGATGTGTCCTGTGTACACAGTGTGGATTGTGACATGGGAAGGAACCCTGGAAATATTAATTGTGAGGTTTATAGATTGTCTTGTCCATCTTTCCCTCCATCTCTCTGGAGAGAATGAAATTCCCTCTGCAATCTCAAAACTCACCTTTGGGGTGAGAAGAAGGGCTCTACTCCAGCTTCCTGTGGTATAAGCAAATACCTCCAGGGGAGAAATAAAAGAGTTTATATTTTTCTGGAGTTCTTTCCTTAGTGGTCCATTACGCTCTAACCCAGAGGTCAATGTTCTTTTCTCAGAAGGCCCCAATCACGGAGAGACTTGAAAATATTCACCGAGAGTACCAAGAGTTGCCTCCCTACAAGGGCAGAGATAATAAGAATTTTTGTGTTTTTTAGAATAGAAGGAGATTATTCAGGGATGGAGATAAGAAGCGAGGGAAGGACACTGCCAATAGTCAGGAAAGAGCAAGTTAGTGCCTCCTTCCTGCGGCCCTCCGCAGCGCCCTTCCCCTGCTGGGGCTTCCCTGGGGAGTGCCAGTCCCCACCTGCACTGTTGATGCTCTGCTCCTGGGATGTGGATCAGCCTGATACTTCCTCCTTCTGCAACTGCCATTCTGGCCCATTAGTTTTCCTATTTTCCACATTATAATGAGACAGGAACTGTCCTACTCATGACCATATTTCCAGGACCAAGGACAGTGCCCTAAATGTGAATTGTGTCAAAAAATAATGACATAGTATATTACTCCTTCCATCCCACACATCCTCACTTCCCAGGCAGTTTCCTAGATCATGTGCCTGACTTCCTGCTTGCACTATATACACTGTGTACTATATGCCAGGGGCCCTCAAACTTTTTAAACAGGGGGCCAGTTCACTGTCCTTCAGACCACTGGAGGGCCAAACTGCAGACCCTGGGATGAGTTGGCTGCTAAGCAGGACAGGCAGCGGTGGCAAAAACACCCGATGGACCAAATAAATGCCCTAGGCGGGCTGCATGTGGCCTGCGGGCCATAGTTTGAGGACGCCTGCGTATACTACATACTATACACTATACACACCAGAGGGGTGGATGATTTTGGTGGAGGGCATGGAGAATAGTGAGTCAGAGAGCTCAAGTTAATATCACCTCTATCATTTTCAAAAATAGAGGATTTTCAAAGGCTTTGATTCCTTATTTATAATGGAAATTGTAACAGCTACTCTAGCTAATAAAATAATATAGATCTTGAAATAACTAAATACAAATATGTAGGTTCAGTAATGACCTGATGTCCAGCACCTGGCAGTGTTGAAATTTGATTAGTAGTCATTATTTATAATTATTAAAGTTTTTAAAGAGGAGGTGAAGCACAGGGGGAGAAGCAAGGAAAGGATGGAACAAACCGAGAGGTTTTTACTTTGATCCTCTCGGGCTTTGCTCCCTGCCAAGTCATTGTTATAAACAATCCAAGGCAAGATGTAACGTGCAGAAGAGATTTAGGGAAAAAAAAATACCTGAGACAAAATCCTCCAAACGAATCTCGGTACATGCAGAAATGGCTACGGCTGTTGGATCTGGGCAGAGATGAATGGATCATTTTTGAGGAGCTACAATGTTGCTTTTCCCTCTAAATTTGAACAGGGGTCATTCTTACATCAAAAATAATTAGAAGCAAAGAGATTTCAGTTGTAGCTGTGACATTGTGCCAAAGCTGGGTCAGACCCCTCACCGTTACTTCAGCCTTGCTTTTTGCTATTTTTAAAAGCTGCCCTGTGCGGTCACACACTGCAGATGGGCCTTGTATACCCAATGGCCAAGGTCAATGAAGTGGCTTCAGGTCTACTGATGTGAACATGCTGAAATAGTAGCACAGCTGATGAATCCCTTGCACTAGATACCTGGGAGGTACAGTCTTCACAGTTCAAATGTAAAACACAACATTAAAAGGGCAAAAACATGCCTTCTCTGAGTATTTTTTGTGCCCCTGCCTTTCTTCTGTCCCCCACTGCTTCCACCCTCCTCCCTCTGGTTAGGGTGTCACTAAGCTGCTGTCACAGCTGGCCACAGGTTTCCTCACTCCCGTCTTGCTCTTCCCACGTCATCAGTCAACCTGCTGTCCACAGCAGTCAACATGACACGCAAATCAGATCAATTAGTACCCGTGGAAAATTCAGTACACTCCTAGGAGGGAGGCTTAAAATCCTCAATATGGCTTCCCGCTTCTAAATTTTCATTTTGTTCCACTTCCTGGACTCATGTTCTCACTAAGACTCAGACTGTACACATGCGACACTGTGCTCAGCACAACGAAGGAGGCTCGTAAACATTTGCTGGGAGACAAAGCGATTGGTTTACTAATTTAGGGAAGAAACCAATTTATTGATTAATTTCTGTATGTTTTCTCAAATCCCACACATCCCTCTTTTAACATCTTGTACCAGCTGTGTACTCCATGTCCATGTCATAATTCAACATAACTTACTTGTTTTTGTAATTTCACAGAGTGTTTATATCAAATGTGGTAGGCGTCCTCTAAAATCTATATAGAGAAAACCATGCTACTAGCAATTACTCTTTGGAGGGATGACATCCTATATGTAAGATATATGATTTTTGAGAATTTAAAGAGATTTTTTTATCTTCCTTGCTTTCCCAAAGCTGAATGGAGGACAGATAAAGAATTAAAGTAGACAGGTAAAGAATTAGAGTAAAAACTCATTTAATCTTTGTACCACTAAAGACACAGGGTCTCTACATCTGAACTATTGTATTTATTCTAACACATATATGCTTATTAAGAATAACAACAAATGTTTGTTTTTTTCTTTAAGCCCGTCATCTCCCAACATTCTTACTAAATAGTTATCTACGATTTCTGAAATCTAAGAAAGTGAAAAGGGAAACTTGAACATGAGAAATGGAACTGTAGGATGCCATGGACAGGTTTCCATTTCTCCATTATTGTAACATTCTCGATTAGCAAATATCAACGAGATGTCTTGCAGGTAACATATCCGTGGTGCCATATGTTAAGAGAAACAAAAGCTGGGTGGAAGAGATCTTGCCTCAAGTGTGCAAAGGCCATTTTCTTTTTATTTTTCAGTCACTCGTCAGAAATTCTTTGTCCTTCACAACAAAGTTCTTTTTGTCAAACACCAAAGACCTGAAATGTGCTCAGTTCTGAGGTGAGACAAAGGCAAGATGAAAAGATGGGGGGAGAAATATTGGAGAAGAGAGGGATGAAAACGCAGGAGAGAGGAAAGAAATGGGCCGATCCTCTGTGATCTATTTCTGCCTGAGTTTTGAAGGACTCTCGTTATGTTTGATCTTGCCTCTTCTTTGTGCCAACTCTTTTAAGGTTACTAATGAAACACAATGAATAGACATAAAATGCTGTCTTTCTCTGGATTAACTTGCCTTTAGTATTATGAGATTAACAAACAGCTAATTTTTCTTATCTCAATTAAGCACTTTCCATGAAATATGTGTGATTGATGTATAGGATAATTCATACCATACTAGTACCATATGTGTGTATGTTGAGTAGATAATTCAGTAAGTTTTGACTTATCAGGGGACAGCTAAAATGATCTACAATACTACACTGCTGTCTTTTCCTTCTTGATATGAATCAGTAAAGCATTAAAATAGAACTATTCCTTATATTTCCACAATCCCTATTTGAAATGCAATGTGTTGAATATCCATGCATATAAAGTGGAAAGAAGAATTGATTTGGAGTAAAAGTGATATTTTAAAGAACATAGTATGAATGAATAAAATAAATGAACAAATTTTGGTCAGTTTTTTTGTATATTCAAATTATAGGTATGGAAAACATATGTACACATGTGTCATTAACAATCCATGCATACATGTCATTAATCTTTAGTATGTTTCTTCTAGAAGTTATAGTGACAAAAATTACTTTTAAAAACAAACCAAAAGAAACTCGTGAGTTTCCAAGATGCTTATTTCCACCTCTATATTGTGTCCTAACCTGCAGGGTGTCCATAAACTTCGTGTGCAATTTTAAATTAAACTATTAAACTGTACACGAACTCTATAGACATCTTTGTATATCAAAAACAACGTGTGGAAATTATTCAGCAAGGAAAAAAGGACTGGCGTGGGCTAAGATGTAGATGAACTTCGCTCAGACTATGAGGAGTAAAATAAACAGGTATAAAAATCCACTTTGGTCTGACTCGCTTTCTATGTCATCTTCATGAAAGGCCAAAGCTTTGAGACCAGAAGTAGTTTAGAGATGGCCAAGGGCTGGGAGAGGCAGCAGAGATGACTGCAAATGGGTGAAAGGGTCCTTCAGATACGATGAAAATGTTCTAATATTAGGTGGTTGTGATAGTTGCATAACTCCATAAATCTCCTAAAAACAATAGTCTACTTAACATACATACCTAGCAATATTATGGTATGTATGATCCTATATGTCCAATCGCTCACATCCTCACTACCATCCCCATGGATCACCATCTATTTTTATAAACGCACTCTGGCTCAGGCTCAGGGTAAGACCAATTCCTTTTGTGCAGGGGGCAGGGTTTACTCAAACTGTGGTTGGAATTGTCAACATATGACTGAAAAACTATTTCGCTCTGTTTACTAGGAGACTAAATAAGAAAGAGGCCCGCATTATTGAGATATTCAGCTCTGAAGTGGGTATGTCCGTAAGCAATTTTAGGAAAAGGTATGATGTATCTTCCCTGAGAATAGGCAGACTTAACATTTATTCATTTAACAAATAGTTATTGAGCATCTGCTATGGGCCAGCCAATGTTTTAGGAACTAAGGATATAGTTTGCAAAAAATACATATCCATGTTTAAGGGTTTAATTTTCCATTTATTATTTCAAAGCCTTCAGTAAAGCCGCATGTAATGACTTTTTAACATGGTGTTGTAGATAAAAGGGAAGTGGATGCACCCTGGGGAAAGGTTAGTGAAGTGAATACACAGCTTGCCTTACACTTGGACTTGGCTGTGGTCAGTTCAGCGGTAGGGCAGCTTATCAAATGAATATAGTAGCCAAGACTTCTAAGGGATTCCTTGCAGAGGGACAGGCTCGGTCTTTAGCAGAGCCTCAACTTCCAGAAAGAGCAACTCAAAAGAATGACCTGACTCAGTCACAATAGTTCTCAAGCATGGAGTTCACAAAAATCACCTGCAGATTCACTAAGTAAAGATTCCCAGGTTCCAGGCCTAGAAATCTTGAAGCATGTTGTTGGGAAAATGTTGCTTTAGGATTCATGAGGGACTAGAGGAAGGTGAATACACTAGAAAAAGTAGGTAGGGCCAAGTCTTGACCCTACCTGGATATGCATTATGCCAGCAGGGTAGAAAAGGGACAGGATTCTCAAGGAAGAGATAACCTCTCCTCAGTTTTGAAGCCCCTAAGGAAACTTAACTGCCAGCCACCAACTCTTACCAACACGAATTTTCCCTTTAATACAAAAACAACTCAAGATATATCACCTAGAGCTTTTTTTGAGACCATAGGCTGTCTATAACGCTGACAAAAGTAAGCATAAATCATTACGAAATCTTTTTTTATAACTTGAAATTTTTAAAACATTTTTTTTCATGTTTATTGGCCATAGATTAAGCTACAGGAGAGAATAAGCCTTGTCTTCAAATGAAGGGGAAATGGGATAATATGCTTGACCGGTGACACATGAGTTGACCTAGAGGGAGGAACTGGGGCTCGGTGGCGTCTGAGTGGGCTTTGATACAGGGAGGCCTCTGTCAAATGGATGGCAAAATAAAACGATGATTATTACAGGCAAAGTGCAATCTCTGTCACTTTCTCATGCTGTTACTTCCGAATCAGAGAAGGGCATTATATTGTCCTTTTTAACACAGCTACACTGAAGGGTTCCAATTTCATTTGTACGCATTCCTTTTTACATGCAATATCTTGTTTTGCCAGCAACATAATTGTCCGGTAGGAACATTAGACCGCTGAGACACTGATAGGATGCTGCTGTCAGATAAGGCATAAAAGTCAACTCCAATAAAAGCCTGCTTAGTTGATATTTTTCCAGGAGAAGAATTCATATGACTTAAGCTTACTTAGGCCAGCAATAAAATCAGCCTGCAGCCTCAAAAAGCACTACAGCTGACATCAGGGATAAGCCCATACTTATACTTAGTGGTGGGAGAAAGCTATTGTAGAATCACAGTGTATTTTAGACAACTAACAACAGGATTCCCACAGGAACAACTGAAATTGGCAACAGCCGGGTATCATTCATGCGGCTATGCTTGCTCCTCGGCCAAGAGCAAAGGTGATGGCCTACAATAGCAATGGTGAGGACCCAGGTGCATATGTTTCAGGATCATTCTAAGCCCAGCTAAGGCTATAAGATAAGGAGGGGAGACGAGGGTTATTTCTATTATTCCATTTTTTTTCTTTTTAAAATATAGACTTTATTTTTAGGATACTTTTCGGTTTACAAACAAAAGGGATGAAAATTATAGTTTCCATATAGTCTTTGTCCCCACACATATACAACCTCCCCCAGTAGCAATATCCTGCCCCATGCTGGTGCATTCAGTACAGTCCCCCAAAGTCCACAGTTCACATGGGGGTTCACTCTCGGTGCTGTACAGTCTGGGTCTTGATAAAAGTGTACTGACTTTTCACTATCACAGTATCATAGAGAATAGTTTCACTGCTCTAAAGTATTCTCCGTTCTCTGTATATCCAGTCCTCTCTCTCGACTCCATCCTAGCAACCATGGGTATTTTTACTGTCTCAGTTGTTTTGTCTGTCCCCAAATGTCAGAGAGTCGGAATCATACAGTGTGTAGCCTTTCACATTGACATGTTTCATGTAGCCTATGCATTTAAGTTCCTTCTGTTTCCTTCACCGCTAAAAACATTTCATTGTCCAAACGCACCATTCACTCCTGAAAGACATCTTGGTTTCCAACTTCTGGAAATTGTGAATAAACTCACTAGACACATCCATTTGCAGATAATTTTGTGGTCATGAGTTTTCAGTACCTTTGAGTAAATACAAAGGAACTTGATTGCTGGATTGTGGGGTAAGAGCATCTTCAGTTTTGTAGCCAAGCTGTCTTGCAAAGAGCCCGCACCATTTTGCATTCCTACCAGCTATGAGGGAGGGGACCTGCTGTTCCCCTTTGCCAGAATTTGATGTGGGCACTGTTTGGGATTCTGGCCATTCTAGGAGTGTGGGTTGTAGTGTCTCATTTTTGTTTTAATTTTCAATTCCCTAACAACCTTTGCATCCTGATGATTTATATTTCTTTTTTTTAATAAATGATAGCTGTGTACATGATGATTTATATTTCTATAAATCTATTTGATTAGCTTTAAAAAATGGAAAAATGAACTTTTTAAAAACCCATATCATGCATTATTTGATCATCCAGTTTTACCAAATCAAGGTTCTTTTCCAATTCAGCTATGTCCAAAATAACGTTAATTATACTTTCCCAATCCCTACCCTTCCCTTTATTCAGTCCCATAGGCACTGAGCACCCATCATGTATCCTTCACTTTGAAGATTATCAAAAAAGCAGCTCACCTCTGTTCCAATAAAACTCTCCACTTGACAAATCACTATTCTTGACAAGACTGAAACTCTTTGCCAACGACAAGGCCACGGTAATAATATCTTGCACACAGTATTAATAATTCCCAGTAAGTATTAGTGGAATGAATGTGCTTTCCTCTTCAGCACTTCCATCAGACTTGTGTTTTATATGGTACAGTTTATTTCCCTATCGACATATGATGTTAATAATAGGATAAAACAATAAAAGTATCATAATTAACTAAAATATAAGAGGCATTCAGTACAAATAGCAGTCTATTCTTGCATCATGTTTTACACTTACCAGAACGTATTTTAATGGTTTGCACAAAATTTCAAAGTGGCAAATGCTTCTACGAATGGCTTTTCTTAAAAAGAAAAGGCAAACAGAAAAGCTTGATAAGGGGGTGTTTATTGACAATATGCTATTGGGAAAATGGAAGAGATCAAGACCATCTGAAGATGGCTGTGAAACCACCTTTAGGGAAACGTGCCATGTGCCCTTTATTTACATGGTACAGTGATGCTGATGAGAATGAAGAAGCTTCAGTTCAATCAACCTCCCCCAGATCCATTCTATGGGTAATGACTCAAGAGTAGTGGTTTAAATCTCTCTCAGGTAGCTGTCAGCACGAGTTAGCCATTATTTAGAAAGATCATATGATGCTTCAAGTGTTTTCTTTCTCTGTCTGTAATCCTCACAATAGCCTGTGAGGGTTAAAGGTGTTATAGTTGAAAACAGAAAAATTAATAGGTTAGAAATCTGAGGCTCAAAGAGATTTAGTAACTTACCCAAGGTCATAGAGGTGGTTAAGTGGATAACTTAGGATTCAAAACCCAATTAGACTGAGTCAATTCAGCTCTTTCTATCTCACTATCATGCTTTTGAATTCAATCATAAAATATGAGTGTGGAGCCAAAGATAAAAATAGTCATGCCGTTTCAAATAAATTCAAAGACCTTCAAAGGAAAGAGATTGATTTAAGATATTATTTAAAGAAGAAATCCAAACAAAACATCAAAGCAATGCAAAACAATGGAATGGAATGTGCTTCTGGTGTGTGGTTCTTGCAAGAACCATCTCATTAGATAATAAAAGAAAGTGTGGGGAGCAGCAGACTGTGGTCAACTAGCCACGAGCATTGGTTCAATAAAATATACTGAATTAGGAAGACTGAAGCAGAAGGGCAGGGATGCCCAATTAATATGAGGGAAAGGCGGGTAAGGACTACAGAACTGTGTCTAAGAAGATATAGAAGAATATCAAAGAGGACCATGAAAAATTCAGAAAAAAGTTAACAGCCTGAAGAACCAAAGAAAATTTTAAATAAACGCAAGAAAGTTTTTGCTCAGAACCTTCCAAACCCTCAAAAGCTAAATAAGGAATAAACACAAAAAAGGCGTGGACAAAATAATTATTTTGGTACCTAACCACATTTCTTTGGTGTACATTGATCCTTCCCAGATCAAATATGATCAATATTTGATATAATATCATAAAATGATAATGAATGACTTTCATAAAATTGCTATAATGTTCAGACATATGTGCATAAATTTAGAACTAGATCCCAAAGGCAAGTTTGTTGTAGATCATGTGCTATATGTATCTCAGATACCATCCAGATGAGAGGGATATATTATACAAAAGAAGCAGAGTAAGAATTAGCACTAAGATGATGCATAATTAAAATAATTAAGAAAATATAGAAGGAGCAAATAAAGATTAATCAGGCCTGTGATCCCAGGTCTTTGGGAGACTGAGGTAACAGAATGACTTAGGCTAGGAGTTTGAGACCCGTCTAAGCAATGTAGCAAGACTCTATCTCTGCAAAAAAAAAAAAAAAAAAAAAAAGTAGCCATGTGTAGTGCTTGCACACTGAGTGTCCTAGCTACTTGGGAGGCTGAGACTGGAGGCTTGAGCCTAGTTTTGGAGTTTGTAGTAAACTGTGATCACACCACTATACTCTAGCCCAGGTAATGGGGTGAGACTTAAAACAAACAAAAAATAATCTCTTCCTCTTCCCAAGTCCCAAGACCCAAGGATAAAGTTCTAAGTTAGATTAATACATTGCATGAATATATAGTCATTTGATTAAAATATTTAAAGTGGGGCCAGGATGGATTAGTACCCATGAACCACTATTCTTACATGTAACGAGAAACACACAGAGGAAAAATTTTAGAGCAATAAAAATGTGACTCGTGATCTTGATCACAATCTTTGGCATAGTTCACTCAAAACCAAAGTGATTAGTTATTTAATAAAATGCTATTGATAAAAAACATATCAGGTGTTGGTTGTGCACATGGATAAAATGCCTGGTAGCTGCCCCGTTAGTCTCCTAATCTTATTAGGAAGCAAAGACATAAGAATATTCATAATACATTCAAAGTGCCACAGTACAAGTATGTTTATACAATCTCATAGGAGCACAGATAGCAGGACACAGGGGCAAGGCCCTAAATTTTTACTGGAGAAAATCATATCAAAAAGGCATTACAGTGGGTGAGACTATTTAAGTAAAGAAGGGAGAAGTCTAGATTAGGCTCAGGTAGCTCATTGAACAGGGATATTCATTTCTCTGAAGACCTAGCAAAAATTCCCAGAAAAACTTTGTCTAAGTTGCTTTTTGTTCTTTGTCTGTAAGAAAGCGTCTCGATTTGGCAAAGCAAAATGGTACCCACAAAGCACCTAAAGAAATCAGAATTAATTCCACTTATATTGATTTTGGGTAGATTGGCCTACACAGGTGGAACAGAAATTACAGTGTCTGTGAATCTATTCATAAGTGTAAAACGACAAAATACAATCTGATTTCAACTTCACTATGGCTGTCCAAATTAGTCTGCTAGGAGAAAGACCAGAACCAATGACAAAGCACGTGATTTTCCTGCACTGTGCTTACATACGGTGCTCCACGCACAGAAGGTAAAAGCCAGACATGAAATTCCTGGAGTAAAACTTTAGGATGCAAACTGTAACCAATATAGAGTCATCAGTGTGCACTGACATTCTTGGTAGGAGCAGACAAATAAAATCAAAGTCCAAGTCCAAAGCAAAGAATATAAAGGTAGCATGTCACAAACAGCAGGTAACATGGGCTAAGATTATAAAAGCACAGTCATTATCAGGCTGACTTGTTTGTTCAGTGGAGCAACCATCATCATATTACTAGGACAGATGTCTCTCAACCCTAGCCTCGGTTTCAGGTCTATATTCTGGAATAAGGCCTCCAGCAAAAGAAGAAGATGAATTTCCAGACCAATGGATAAAAGTCTCAGTAATCTCTAAGTCCTTCTGTCATCCTAATTTTAATATTGTGTAGTGGTAGATTAACCTATTAATCTTCTATATTTATTCTCTCCTCTATAATAAAATTGTATGCCAATGTCACTGCCTGATGGTGGTGGGGTAGAATTTACTATATGAAGCCATGTCATTTGTTGTAGCCAGCAGGATATCAGGGGCCATGATGCAAGGTGAAGCTTGACATCCACATATGGAATTAAGCTTTCTGTGTTGTGACTTATGATCTGCCATGAAAAGAATAATGTCTAGGAACAGTGGCCCCTTCCATTTATCCCAGAACAAAAATTCATGGAATAGACTGAACCTAAACTGAACCTCTAGCCTTTAGCTACACAAGACTAGGTAACCTACAGTGTGAAGCAGAAGTAGCTGAGCCCATCTTAGAATATACAAAACAAGTGTGAGAATACTCTGTAAAACATTCTATTTTCATGTTTGTTTCTCAGCATTATTGTGGTTGTAGCTGACTGATACAAACACTTGTGAAG
>NW_003852464.1:3843049-3844314 GCF_000181295.1 Otolemur garnettii
AAAAAAAAAAAAAAAAAAAAGTAGCCATGTGTGGTGCTTGCACACTGAGCGTCCTAGCTACTTGGGAGGCTGAGACTGGAGGCTTGAGTCTAGTTTTGGAGTTTGTAGTAAACTGTGATGACACCACTATACTCTAGCCCAGGTAATGGGGCGGGACTTGAAACAAACAAAAAATAACCTCTTCCTCTTCCCCCGTTCCAAGCCCCAAGGATAAAGTTCTAAGTTAGATTAATGCATTGCATGAATATATAGTCATTTGATTAAAATATTTAAAGTGGGGCCAGGACAGATTAGTACCCATGAACCACTATTCTTACATGTAATGATAAACACACAGAGGAAAAATTTTAGAGCAATAAAAATGTGACTAGTGATCTTGATCACAATCTTTGGCATAGTTCACTCAAAACCATAGTGATTAGTTATTTAATAAAATGCTATTGATAAAAAACATATCAGGTGTTGGTTGTGCACATGGATAAAATGCCTGGTAGCTGCCCTGTTATTCTCCTAATCTTATTAGGAAGCAAAGACATAAGAGTATTCATAATACATTCAAAGTGCCACAGTAGAAGTATGTTTATACAATCTCATAGGAGCACAGATAGCAGGACACAGGGGCAGGGCCCTAAATTTTTACTGGAGAAAATCGTATCAAAAAGGTGTTATAGTTGGTGAGACTATATAACTCTAAGTAAAGTAGGGAGAAGTCTAGATTAGACTCAGGTAGCTCACTGAATAGGCACATTCATTTCTCTGAAGACCTAGCAAAAATTCCCAGTAAAACTTTGTCTAAGTTGCCTTTTGTTCTTTGTCTGTAAGAAAGTGTCTCAATTTGGCAAAGCAAAATGGTACCCAAAAAGCACCTAAAGAAATCAGAATTGATTCCACTTATATTGATTTTGGGTAGATTGGCCTACACAGGTGGAACAGAAGTTACATTGTCTGTGAATCTACTCATAAGTGCAAAATGACAAGTTACAATCTGATTTCCACTTCACTATGGCTGTCCAAATTAGTCTGCTAGGAGAAAGACTGGAACCAATGACAAAGCACGTGATTTTCCTGCACTGCACTTACATACGGTGCTCCATGCACAGAAGGTAAAAGCTAGACATGAAATTCCTGGAGGAAGGCTCGGCGCCCATAGCTCAACCGGCTAAGGCGCCAGCCACGTACACCTAAGGTGGCGGGTTCGAATCCCCAGCACGGACCCGCCAAACAACAATGACGGCTGCAACCAAAAAATAGCCGGGCGTTGTGGC
>NW_003852464.1:3844710-3860112 GCF_000181295.1 Otolemur garnettii
ACCTATTAATCTTCTATATTTATTCTCTCCTCTATAATAAAATTGTATGCCAATGTCACTGCCTGATGGTGGTGGGGTAGAATTTACTATATGAAGCCATGTCATTTGTTGTAGCCAGCAGGATATCAGGGGCCATGATGCAAGGTGAAGCTTGACATCCACATATGGAATTAAGCTTTCTGTGTTGTGACTTATGATCTGCCATGAAAAGAATAATGTCTAGGAACAGTGGCCCCTTCCATTTATCCCAGAACAAAAATTCATGGAATAGACTGAACCTAAACTGAACCTCTAGCCTTTAGCTACACAAGACTAGGTAACCTACAGTGTGAAGCAGAAGTAGCTGAGCCCATCTTAGAATATACAAAACAAGTGTGAGAATACTCTGTAAAACATTCTATTTTCATGTTTGTTTCTCAGCATTATTGTGGTTGTAGCTGACTGATACAAACACTTGTGAAGCACTTTTTCAAGGATGAGTTCACAAACTTAATTGTCAGGCCTTGTACAATGACAACTCTCCATTCCAGGGAGAGACTTCCAACATTGCTTTGAAGCTGGCATTGGGGCACAGCATCCCAAGGGGAGTACCCTTGAGGTGACCATGTGATATTCAACAATGGAGCACATAATACTTTGTTCTAGGCTTGTTTTGAGTTTGTAAACTTAATTGTTCAACCTCATATATTACAAATTATTTTCACAACAATACTGCAAGGCAAATTTTGTAATCGCCGTTTCCTAGATACAATACTTTATTCTTTATTATTGTATGTATTCCAGGCTCTCAGCTCAGAAAAGGTAAGTAACCTTTCCACGATATTCCAGACATCCAGGAGAGATGCCAAGATTCAAACTCAGATGTTGCTTGTTTATGTTCTTTCACGTCATATACTTAACATGCAGAGTATGCATTTTTTAAAGTAATAAGATAAATGCTCATGTTCCAGTAATTTCCAAGAGTTGAAATGTGCCCACTATGAAGACTTAGGAATACTGATAAAACTTCTTGTCTCACCTAAAATACAGTACGAATGATATTATTTGACAAGTAAGGTCAGAGAAATAAAGATAGGTTGAATAAATCCATATAATTCTCATAAAAAAAAGAAATATTATGAATAGAAGCTATTTGGAGAAAAAGAAATAGAAACGTTTCAGTATTTGAACATTCCCATACTTGGAAACTGCCTTGAATCTAAGTGAGAAGCTGGCATCCCATGGAAGTTAAGTATGGGGGGATCTGAGACCATGGAGATCTGACCTCAGAGCCCACACCCAACTTTTTGTTGCTGAGTGATCTTAAACTTGCTTATATTCTTGACACCTTAGTTTTCTCATCTGTAAAATGAGTCTCACAGAAGTCACTACCTCATAGAGTTGTTGAGGCAATTAAGTAAAAATTGTCTTGCAAAATAGTTTCGCACAGTATTAATGATGGATACGTCATAGCTGCCTGAAAATACGCGCACTTGACTTTTATAACATCCTCGAGAACGGGAATTTCCCTTTTCCTAAAGGAGACTGGACAGAGAAAGACTGGGGATCTGGGCACAAAGAAAGGGTGAAGGAAAGGAAAATATAAGAAATTAAAATTGTTTCCATAGCTAGTGTGGTAAAATGTGAACCAAGGCACGATAAAGAATCATATGTGGGCACGTGAATGTAAGCTTATGGGGGCATAGAGGACAAAGGTCTTTGAAAGGTATGACTGTGATTACGTTTCACATAGGGAGCCCAATGCTGTTATAGTCAGTGGGGAGGGAATGCCTTTGCTTAGAGGTTAGTGGAGGCCATTTAAAATGCAGCTATTTCTGCTTTGTCCTAGTGAGATTAATCCACGTTGGGAGCCACTGTTTTCACCTCTTCACTGTTTATCAGGTTTGAGTCTAATTGGACTTGATTACAATCATGGGAAGCCACTAATTAAAATGATTAACAATATCAATAACAGCAAAGGGAATAGAAACGGAAGCCTCTTATTTTTAATGGCCAGAACACCATTCTTGCTGGCTGAATAGAAGTTAATCGAGAAATGACACCGGCTAACAAATTTCCGAAATGTCTATTTTCATGCTTTTAAAAAAGGGCACACATTCCAGGAGCTGGGAGAGATACCAAATATAAATACTAACAAAATTCTCTTCCCTCCCCCGCTAATTGAATTAAAATCTATTCATATCTTACAATGCTTATAGATACCTTGTTATGGACGATGTCTTCTACTGGACACTGTGCTTAACACTGGTTGTATTTCATTTTTGCCACTGACCTTCAAATTACTCTAATCAGCTTTTATTTACAAATGTGATGTCTGCAAAGTGGCTTTGAATAGAATCGATTTTGGACACAACAGCAGGACGCAATCCAGGCTCAAGCAGAAAAGGAAAAACGCACGCTCCCCAAGCACCTTCCCACTCTTACATCTTGACAATGCCAAGGTGGCTGATTTCTGGAAGAGAAGTGAAACCACTCATATAGTACATTCTCCACTAAAGCTGTTCACCCTCTAGCTCAAAGTGGGTCATCACTTTATTCCTGATGAAACAACCCAAGTTCTTCTTTGGGAAGATGCGTTCAATGTCAAGAAGATCGCAAGTGTCTACATTAGGATGGTCTTGCTCACTGCTGAGGCTGAGATATATACCCAGTCAGAGCCTAGAAAATACCGGACCCTTCCTTTACTTCTTATTAAAATTTAATACAAAAGGACTCTTTATGAAGGCACAAGAATCCTTGATAAAGTTACTTAAATTCTAGATGTAGTCCTTGTTAACAATTACGTATTTTACTTATGTCATTATATTTATTTTGGATTTTCATTTCCGATTATGATTTATCTTCTTATTTATCTTACTTGGTGTCATGATACCTAACACTTTCACAGAAAGCCGTCATTTCTAAAATACACTCAAAATATTGCTATATGGCGGGGTAGGGTGGATCATGCCTGTAATCTTAACACTCTGAGAGGCCGAGGTGGGTGGATTGCTTGAACTCAGGAGTTTGAGACAAGTCTAAGAAAGAGCAAGATCCCATCCCTACTGAAAATAGAAAAACTACTCAGGTTTTGGGGTGGGTGCCTGCTGTCCCAGCTACTCAGGAGGCTGAAACCAGGGGATTACCTGAGCCCCAGAGGTTGACGTTGCCATGAGTTATGATGCCATGACACTCTACTCAGGGAAACAAAGTGAGACTCTGTCTCAAAAAGAAAAATTGTTATATAGTCCCATCTCATCAGATGTCCTCAGTTCAGAGGGGCCAGTGGAATGACAATGTTTAGGGCACAGAGTCACGAATTCTGCACACTAAGCTCAAAGACTATCTCTGCTCTTTCTGCCTAGTGACTGAACCTCTCTGTAACTCATGTGAACACCTGTAAAGCAGGAACCAACATATTATGGACCAGTGAGATCACTGTACAGATTTATAAAACAATTCTTGTTAAGGTACTTCGCACATTGCCTGGCCAAGATCAATATCCTAATACATGTTAGGTGGCTCCCTGCTCTGATCCCTACCACTCGTCTATGAATCCTTTCAGGACATCTTAGCAACCCTCCCCTCCCCCGGGCCCAACACAGTGTCTGGCATATAACAGGTGTCAACTAAAAACTGTACCATCTTTCCGGAAACCAAGAAGTCTAAATTCTATCACCTCTGACTCTTTAGGTGGAGTCAGGAAAGGAAGACACCTTTTTGTACTCAAGCACCATTTTTTCTACCCCAGCTGTGCTCCGTGGGGAGTTATTTACTTTGATTCATTCCCTGGACATGTTTGAGTGCTCGGTAATGGGCAGACAGGTCAATATTTTCTGAATTGGATCTTCACTTTCAGGGCTGTCTTCCTGTGCTGCAGAATAAAACTGACATTCACTGGCTCTTTTACTACATTTTTCTCACTCCATCTTTTCTCAGGGCCCCTGTATTTTCCTTTGTGAAAAATACACCTGTGTTATTTTAACACCGTTCTTTCAACAACAACAACAAATTTTATAGCAAGGCATACTTTCTAAAATTAATTTTCTTTTACAGAAACCGAGTTTTATAATAAATAGAAAAGGTTCTGGATAGCTCCAGAGATTGCTGAGGCAAGAGACCTGGCTGGAACTTTGAACTCCCCACAAAGCTGCTCTTCCTCTCTGATTCCTCCTCTCTTCTCGCGAGAGCCTGGCGAAGTTTGTTGAACCTTTAGGATATGATGGAGCACCACTGTAAATCCATCACCTTGGGCTCGGTCATTTTGGAAGCTCCTAGATCCATCTTCTATTTGCCTAACTTCTTTCTATGTATTAGCAGGACGGTTTCCAATCTCCAAATTGAAATACACAAACACCGTATTACGGATCTTCCAAACTGGCTTAACTAAACACCCCGTGACAGCATTGCTAAGCCAGATGGCAAAGAAACCCTAACTTCTTTGTCACGAAAAGGGCTGACAAATCTTTTCATACTTTTAATCTTTTTTTAATTAAAGCTGCAGTGGCTAAAGTGATGAGTCAAGAAGAAGTCAACAAAACTTAACCTTTCATGTCTTTTTATTTGACACATGGTGCTCACAGGTGTATGTGTATATATGTTCACGGGTTGAAGGCGGAGAATGATTTAACCTTTGCATTGATGTTATTTTAGCTCGTACATTGTAACTCGGTTCTCCGGCAATATATTTCCTGAGTCTAGTTATGAAAATAAAACATTCTGCTTTTGGAATTATTAGATAGTGTCCCCTATTGGATATTTTCAAAGCCTTTGTTTACATAAAGGCAAATTTCTTGAACTTGTAAATCTCTTTAGCCCTCAAGTATGAAACTATCTTCCTATAACAGATTTCATATACCACAGAGTTCAGATGAGCCCTAGGCCATTTTGGTAATGATGAGGAAATTTTCTTTACAAGAGCTGACATTTTCTGAACACGACTTTATGGGATTTGCTAGTGCTTAATAAGCATATATAGAGATAGTGGGTTCATGCAGTAAGATGTACAGAGATATTGGGTCTTTTTAAAAATTTAGCTCAAGACAGTGAACTTTTTTATTTCCCTAAAAGTTTCAAATAAGAAATACATAGTATTATAGTGATTTCTTTCCTGTGGGAAAAATACTTCTGAAAAAAAAATGACTATTTTTTTTTCCCCCTTAGGGATCTTTTTCTAGAATGGCTGGCCATTGTAAATGTGAACAAGCTAGTATATATATAATTATGTTACCAATATTGCATGCTAAAAAAAAAAATCACAAGGCAATTTTCATAAGGGGCCTAGATGGTTATGTGAAGAAAATAATGAAGATAACCATAAACGATTAATAAATTTCCGGAACACAGATATTGAAACTAATCTGCACATATAAATAAAAGGAATTCAAATTGAAGTTCATTTTCATAATAATTGTGGTATAGATGTTTCACAAGATTATACTAATTTAAATATACATTGCAGTCTCTAACTTAGGCAATGTTACTTATTTAACAATGATACATGGTTTCAGGGGAATATTAGGGATACAGCCAAATTATGTTAACAAATTTTAAACTGGAAATGATTAAAAAGTAGAGGACGGAGCCAATAAGAGGGAAGATTGCATCTGGCATAATCTCTACCTAACCATGTCATTGCTGTCCTGGGAATGTAGGTATCTACTTCAAGGCAAAGGTTAACACTTATCTTCATTAAATATTATTCCTGGATGTCTGCAACAGTAAATCCCTTCCCAACTTCCAGTGGAATCTTAAACAGAATTAAGTATAGCCCAACAAATGAAACCCAGAATATGGGAATTCTTCTGTATAACTCACTGATTATTTCAAATATGGCCAGCTCAACTAATTAACACAACACCCATTCCCAAAGTGTCTCACTTGCCTGTATCTACTACTGAGACTGTGTAAACTCTTCCCAGACTTCTTGACCAATGAGATTTAAATAGGTGTCAGCTGATGACTAATAAAGCTAGTGGTTTCCATTTGCAATCAACAGGACTGATACAGTCAGAGCTGAAAGTTCCATTCATTCTTCCTTATTCTTGTCTTGATCTGGAGTTGAGGCGGCCATCTTGTGAGCATGAGTGAGGGATGCTTACAACAGACACCAAATCATGGCTCCCATGGGGTTGATCCACAAAACCAAAAGAAGTTTTTTATCTGTCTCCAAATGTCTTTCTTAAGCCTTGTTGAAGGCAGGGACAGTTTGGTTTTCTATTACAGAAGCAGCACCGATCTGATACTTTCATTCACAAATATCCACTCAGGCTCCATCCACACCACTTTTTGAGTGAATACCTATCAATACTTCTAATTCTCACCTATTCTCTGCCCCAATTGCAAAGGAAAATGAAAGCATTGAATTCAGACCCCTGGGCAAGATGACTAGAATGGGAAAAAATGAAACTTGCGATTTTCACTAGTTTCCAGCATATTGTTGTAATACTGTTTGTTGTTGCTGTTTATTTGTTTGCAGTTTTTGGCTGGGGCCGGTTTTGAACCCACCACCTCCAGTATATGGGGCCTGCACCCTACTCCTTTGAACCACAGGTGCCGCCCTTAATACTGTTAACAGTACAAGCAACACAAGTTTATGTGTAAGTAATCAATTCAGATGATAAATTGGAAATTGTCAAATATGTATTCTTGTGAGTACAGCCTTTACCCGTGTTCTGTAATGAGAATAACCTTCTCTCAGGTAACCTACTGCACAGAAGTGCAGATCAATACACCTAGTGCAGAGACTGTTTCAGAAAATATCAGAAGCTATCAATCGTCCCCTAATTGGAAGATTGTTTTCCTAAGTGAATGGCTATCAAATTCTGACTGTTCAAATCACTGTAATCATTTTATTTGTCCTATTCTCTAGAGAAATCTTAAACAAAGCCTGCAGTGATTGCTTTGTTATTTCAAATCTGCCTAGTAATTTTCCAGTGTATTAAAAGACATTCAGTGTTGACATTGTTGGGGAAAAAAACTGGGCATCTGTCCGATGAAACTGCTCATTTTCAGTCAACATAATTGCTTTGCATTAACACATCTGCTGTTTAAACAATACCACACTTTCAGGGTTTTTTTGCTAATAATTAACTTGATGGATCATACATCTCTATTCAATTTGAATAAATATCAGAATCATTTTTGTATTACAAAAATTGTGCTAAGCCAAATAAAATGATTGGGCTGGAGCTATTTAGCATCAGTCACATAGCTTAATCACATGACCTTCTGAAACAAAACAAAACAAATAAAAACAACAATCCCAATCCCTAGAATAGACAGCAATTCACAGGATATTGAAAAAAAAAACAACAACAAAAATCAATGCATGTGAAATATTTTCTCTAAGACCTCGAACAAGGTTTTAATATCGTGAAATGTCCAATCAGTACCAAAGGCTGTCAGGATAATCTTCCCTGCCTACAGTTTTGACCATATTCTTCCCTTTTTCAAAGCTCCAGGGCTACCTGTCACCTTCTGAATCAAATTTGAATTATTCTCACTGCTTCAGGGTCTTCTGTCTGCCCTTGCTTACAATCCCTTTCTTAATTTCCCTTTCCTCGTTGTTCCTTCACTGGAGTCCTAACTCACAGGACTCTTTCTACTGCAGTAAATTGACTGGAAGATGATGCATTGAAAGTCAGAGAGCCCCACATTCAGGCAAATCATAGAACCTCATGAGTCCCTCTCTTCTTGCCTCATGGAAAAAGATCAAGGGCTCCTAACAAATATTTTCCTACTTATACCTTCTTCCTCCTGTGATTACCTTCAAATCTACTGCACTTTCCTTTTCCTTTCAAATTATTTGTCAGGTACATTAAACAGAGGATCCACAGAGGAACTGCAAGGTAAATTTGAGGTTCTGCAGAAAGATTTAATGTTTGTTAAACAATTAGTCTACTTATAAAATTACTTCATTGCTTTGTTTAAACATCATCTATAGAAAAAGGTCATCCTTTTTCTCAAAGACTCTCAACACACAGGTCCCACTGTCTATCCCTTAACAATTGGTTTTGTTTTGTTGCTTCTTTCTTTTTAGTTTGTTTAACATTGTTGGTGAGATCAGGAGATTATTCTCTATAATACTGCCTTCAACTCCAGTATATGCCAGTGAGAAGTGGTGACTGACAAATTGAATTTGAGGGGTCACAGACACCCTCTTCTCCTGGGCTTGCAGAGACCCCAGGAGGAAAAAGAGACAGGCTTTTAATAATTCTTTCATTCTGGCACTTGTGGTTCATAATGTCACTATCAATGGCAAAAGTCCTGATTGATTGTATATATTGGAGGCATCAGAATCAATTAAGCTCCAAGTGTGAGGTCCCTTGGATAGTTCCTTATGTTCCAATCATCATTTATATTTTCTGTGCCAAATCAATTTCCTTATATTCTCCCTCAAGTCTATTCAGTAAGAAGTTCCTCTTAGCAAGGGTGATAATAATGATGACATTGCTAAATTTAAGAGGTAATTTTATTCTGTTAGTTGGCATCTCAAGAACATTTGGTCTAGTTGACCACTCTCTTTTCATTAATCACCATTGTCTTATCTTCCAGTGCACAATTTCCTAATTTTCTTTCATTCTCACTAATAGCCCTCCTTATTCTTCTTCTTTCATTCTTTGTAAATTTTTCCCACCTCTGAATAATGACACTCTAATAAGTGACTCAGGGCTTAGGTCAAATACCCTATTATTTTTCTGTTATTACTTATTCTCTCTCTGAGCTCATCCAGGCTTATAGTTATAAATATCATGAACATACTAACAACTTCCAAGTCTGTCTCCATGTTCCAGACATCTAAGGTTCATATGAACTTCCAAGTCTATCTCTATGTTCTGGACATCTAAGGCTCATTCAACTTCCAAGTCTATCTCTATATTCTGGACATCTAAGGTTCATATGAACTTCCAAGTCTATCTCTATGTTCTAGACATCTAAGGCTTATGTCAAGTTCCAAGTCTATCTGTATGTTCCAGACATCTAAGGTTCACATGAACCTGCAAGTCTATCTCTATGTTCTGGACATAAGACTCGTATGAACTTCCAAGTCTATCTCTATGTTCCAGACATCTAAGGCTTATGTGAACTTCCAAGTCAATTGCTATGTTCTGGACATCTAAGGTTTACATCAAACTCCTCTTAAATAACTAACAGGCCCCTGACACTTAACATGACCACAGTCAGACTCTTGATGATTCCTTTCAATCAGTTCCACTTGATCTTCTTTATTTCGATTAATGGTAAATCCCTCCTTCTAGCCTTTTCCACTGTGCTCTGTACTTTGGAGTCATCATTGGCACCTTTTTCTTCTTTTCCACACATATCCAATCTGTCACAAGAGCCTGTTGTCACTACCTCAAAATCTACCAGCATCTGAACATTTCTCATCCTTTCCACCTCCATTTTCTTGGTGAGAATCCTAATCTCTCCCATCCGCATCATTGAAATAACCTTCTGGCTGATCTGTTTCCACTAAGAACAAGCCTGTGAGAGTTAGTCCCTGACTTTCTCATGTAAGAAGCCTCCACTACCTTCTCTTCACCCTCAAAATAAAAGTCAAATATTTTGTGTGTCCCCAAAGTCCTGATCCTCCCATCCCTCCTTCTGCCTGAATGTGCTTCTCCTAGATAACAGCATGGTTTACGCCTTCACCCTACACACACTCCTGTGGAATTTGTTAGTGTGGGGATTCATTCCCTGTGTTAACTTGTGCAGGTTATAGTGCCCAGTAGCTTGTTCCAGCCACAGTGTGGACATTGCTGTGAAGGTATTTTTAAGATATAACTAACATTTACATCAGTAGACTTTAATTCATATATGAGACACAGTAAGAGATTAACAGTAGTTAATAAAAATGTAGAATAATTATAACAAAATACTATATTAAAATCTATATGAATGTGTTCTCTCTCTCCTTTTATCTCTCTCTCTTTCTATCCTATTGTACAAAAATATCTATTATGCTGCATTCACCACTCTTCATAATGTAGCTAGCTACTAAGTGACTGACAGGTGGCTAGTGTAAACAGTGTGGATATGCTGGGTAAACAGATGATTTGTGTCCTAGGCAGGACAGAGTGGGGCAGTGCAATGTTTAGTCCCCTAATCAGAATAGTGAGTGAACGAAAGCCTATGAATCATTTATTTCTGGAAATTTCTATTTTAATATTTGGACCAGAGTTAACCATGAGGAAACTGGATAAAGGGGAACTACTGCACAGATTTTAGTTCTGCCTTAGGAAGAGGGATGTTGCTGTAACAGATAGTTAAAAATGAGCAAGCAGCTTTGGAATTTAAATTGATAGAAGCCCAAAGAATTTTGGAAAGCATGGTTAGAAAAGCCTATATTAAGTTGAACAGACTGCTGGTAAAATATAAACGTGAAGGACTCTGCCAGTGAGGACTTGGGGAGAAGTAAGGAATATATAGAGAAAGCTTCCATGTCTTAGTGAATATATATAATGTCACAAACAGAATGTAGGTAGAAATATGAATTCTAAAGTATTTTCTTGGGAGGAAACAGAAAGAAATGAGGACCATGTCACTGGAAACTAGAGAAACGGTAGGCCTTCTTCCAGAATAGTAGAAAAGTTAGCTTCATTGTGCCCTTCACAATTCAAAAGCAGAATTTGTAAGCGATGAACTTGCATATTTGGCTAAGAATAATTCTGAGTGAAATATTGAAAATGTGTCCTGGTTTCTTCTTGCTGTTTACAGTAAAATGTGAGAGGAGAGGAATACACTGGGGAAGAAAGTGTCACACAAAAAGAAACCAGCAGTGGGTGATTTGGGAAATTCTCAGTCTACCCAGAAAGCAAAATAGTCTGAAGTTCTGAGATGCAATATTAGAAATCTGAACTCTGGACAGAAGGCCAAGGGTATGACTGGATATCCTTTTGCTAGTGGTGAAGAGATTGGGCATGTGACTCATGGATCCACTTAACCATTTGAGCACAAGTCAGGAATAAAGATGAGATTATTCAGGAAAGGTCTAACTACCTATGATACACATAGGAGGGCCATAAAGTTTTTGAGAGTATTATACTACCAAAAACACCATCCATCTGGACTGAAAAAGACAGAGACAAGATCAAAAAAAAAGAAAGAAAGAAAGAAAAGAAGACCATTGGACTCTCAGAATTCTGCAAGCAGGACACAGGACTGCTCAGGAGTAAACATGTGCTACCCTTTAAAAAAAAAAAAAAAAAGAATGGCTGCAAGGTTGTTGGTGTTGCTGGCCTATGGGTCAGTGGTCAAGGCCCAGAGGCTGGAGGTGCCAGTCCAATGAGTAGAGATATGGCCCCCAAAAGAGCCATAAAGTTTTAAGAGTTTTTGATCCTCTCTTGAGCCACAGAGGATCATTCTCAGGCTATATAAACTAACAGAGTTTGCCTAGTTTAATTTAGAAATTGCTTGTGACTCCTTTGCATTTTTCTCTATCTTACAATAGGAATGCCTATAGCTCCTATCCTCCACCGGTCTCACCATTAGTAGTTTGGTAACACTTTTTCTGGTGTCATATATCCGGATAGGAAGAGGAATACAGCCTCAAGAGAGATCACACTTACAATTTCACCCATATGTGACTTAGACAATTTAGATGAACGAGAGAATGTTGCCATTTATATAGAGTATTTTTCACTGTATTAGGTACCTCTGGCTGCTATAACAAATTATCAGGACATCATCAACTCAAAAGAAAAGATTAGGCATGCGACTCATGGATCTACTTAACAGTCTGAACACAAGTCAAGAATAGACATAGTTAGCTCATCATACAAGAGGGTCTTCCATAGCCCTTTCCTGAATAATCTCATCTCTATTCCTGACTTGTGCTCAAACGGTTAAGTGGATCCATGAGTCACATGCCTCATCTTTCCTGTTGAGTTGATGATGCTCTCATAATTTGTTAAAATCCTCTATTTAAAATTACAACCTTCTCTCTTCTCTCTCTAGCCTCTCCAGCTTTATTTTTCCTATGTCTCTATATCATATTTACATAATTTTAAAAATAAAAAAAAAAAGAATGTGCCCATTTTCAAACTTCTTATTTTAAGTCATTTGTATCCTTAAGCACTGTAAAGTCCATGGGAGCGGCATTTTTTGAGTGTTTTATGTTTTGTTTTGTTTTGTTTTTTTCATTTCTGAATTCCAGGTGTCTTGGATGATGGTGCTGGCACATAATGGGTGCTCAAAAATGTTTTTAAACAAATAAGTTAAATTTTTCCTTTCCTATATGCTCACATAATGTGTCCATTCATCCCCCCACCCACCCATCTATCTCTCTTGTTAAACCATCAAACCTCCTATTTGGAAAAGATAATTTTACTCTTCAGTGTCAGGACCTGTGCAGGGAATTTAGTGTGAAGAAAGACTTAGTCAAAAGCTACAAAGTGGGCTCGGCGCCTATAGCTCAACCGGCTAAGGCGCCAGCCACGTACACCTAAGGTGGTGGGTTCGAATCCCCAGCCCGGACCCGCCAAACAACAATGACGGCTGCAACCAAAAAGTAGCCGGGCGTTGTGGCGGGCGCCTGTGGTCCCAGCTACTTGGGAGGCGGAGGCAGGAGACTCGCTTGAGCCCAGGAGTTGGAGGTTGCTGTGAGCTGTAATGCCATGGCACTCTACCCAGGGGGACAGCTTGAGGCTCTGTCTCAAAAAAAAAAAAAAAAAGCTACAAAGTGCTTTCCTCTTGGTTGGGAAGACAGGCAGCGGTTGAACTATTTAAAAAATGCCACAATTATTACTTGCAGGAAAACAAATGGTACAACAGCAGCAGAGTAGAATAATGCCTAATCTTGATGAGAAAGTCTGCACAGACTGTTTTCTCATTATATAAACCTGGTGTATCATCTTTCTTACAACCCATGGATGATGGAAATCTATAAAGAGTTCCAAAACTCACATCTGACTGTATCACAGTGAAAAAATAGGTATTTGCAAGGAAATAAGCATTTGCTGTTCAAATCAGCCTAACGCACCCAAATCTTGATCTAAGTAGAGATGGGGGAAGTGGATGCAGCTTAGACTATCCACTCCAATCTTCCTTAACTCTCAAGAGTAACTGGCCAGCCCAAAGCACCAAGTTAAAGATAAGACGGAATACTTTCAGTTTTCTGTAGGTAAATATCCTGAGACAAGAAAAAAGGCATGCGTGCTTCCCTAGTGTTCAACATCTTTTTTTTCTGAAACAAAGAAAGAAACAAAAATAACAGGTGAATAAGTAGAGGAGGAGGATGAGAAGGAAGAAGGAACCAGCAGAATTTTAACGACCGTATCCTGGAGTGTGCTTGCATTTAGAAAGTCTAGGTGAGTGAACGGACTCTGACACCTGATAGTTCGAGGGATATGGATAATCCCCTTTATACACCAATGCCTCAATTTATCACCTGTCACTTTGAAATTTTATCATTTCTTTACCAATGTACTTTTTGCATGAAGATATTTTTATTGAGATTCTCTCCTGTTCTAGTCACCATTTACGGTGATTTCAAAATCACAAAACAATCTTGGATTTGTAGTTGTGAGAATTCAGGGTATTAAACTTCAGATGTTCTGTCTACAGATATAGGGACAAATGTCCGATTTTAAACACAGAGCTAAAGTGGCCTAATAATGCGTGTACCATGGTATAAGAGATGTGCTGCACATTTTGCAAAGTACAAAAAATAATATTTGGATGATGGAAAGTCAATGTCCTAGTCACAGGTAGCAGGGGAATTTTCCCGGAGTTGTGATAGCAGTGAGCAGTTCTTTTTAATCTGGAGCTGGTTTTCGTTCTGTGGTTACTGCTGTTCCTGAGTAATGAGCAACAAGATCGCTTTCCCATCTGGCATTTTGTGGCTGAGAATAGCAGGAGCATAAGGTGAAATGTCAGTGGTAAGAAACAGTGGTTTATGTCATTTGTAAAATATGACCACAGATTCAAAGATCCATGGTGATATGATAGCCCAGAAAATATTCTAATGCAAGTGAACGCAACTCCACAGGGGAATAAAAAGGGATTAAATGAACTACTTGCTTATGTGGTTTAACCTCTTGGATCTTGATTTTTTTTTATTTATAAAATAGAAGCAATGACCCGATTTCTCAAATTTGTTTGAAGAAATAAAAGCACGCCAATGTCCTTTAAGTTGTAACATGCTATGGAGAGGATAGTAGTAACTGCTGTTTTTGTCAATAACTCAAAAATGATTTTTTTTCCTTTTCCTTCTTTTTTCTCATTTTATTTTATTTTTTTGTTCGTAATGACAAGTGAAAGCTTCCTTAATGAAGCGTCACTGCACAGTCACAAGCTTCAGGGAATTATCAGTGATGTGGTGACAGGGATCCAAACTTCCTTAAGGTGGTCCCTGCAATTGTCACAAAAGGAGAAAATACCATGAATACGTCTTTGCTGGTAACAATGTATCAAATGGGCTTCAAGTTCATTTTCAAGCCCAAAGTCAAGGGAGGATTGACAGAAAAGGAAACAGAAGGAGAACAATTCTTAGGAAATCTGAACACAGCAAATAGTTGGAGATTCTTACTCCTTTTACAGAATAGATAATTATTCCTTACAGAAACTATGCCAACTGAAATAAGGCCTTAATATTTTGACAGCTTCAGTGAAACCACTGTCTCTCCTTTCTCTAACTTCCCAGAGGCTGTCAGGGAAACTTTGCTTCTCTTTCGACTTAAACCAGGAGGTCTGAGGAACTGTGATCATCAGTGCATGAAAAGAAGAAGCCAGATAATTTCAAAGTTTAGAAATTCAAAAGAAAATGAAAAGAATTCTCCTAAATGACATCACTGCTGCAAATTTCACATTTTAATGCCCACAGACACGTTCTGGCATGCAACCGGGAGTCCTGACATCCCAGACCCAGCCTCCATGGGAGTGAGAGAAGGGAACAGAGGCTGGGAAGGAAGAAGAATCCCGGAGAGCACCCACAGTTTGCACTGCTTAGTGGCGGAGGTTTGGGGCTCAGTCATCACATTGCCGGGATGCTCATCCTGGCTTCCAGATTTACCAACTACGCGAGCTCAGGTGATGTCACCTGAATGGACCTTATAACCTGGGGTGGTTCTGCCGTATACGTGAAGCAGGACAGCCCCCAGTACAAACCGAGTAGATGATAAATGTCAGTTGCTACCGTCGGAACTACCACCATGATGACAGCCACTATCATTCTCATCATCTTTGTCATTATCCATACTATTATTTGTCCTGCATGCGAAATTATTTCTTCAGGGAAGTCAAAGCATGGGAAGAAATCCAAATTTTCTGCTGTCTCAGAAAGAAAAAAGAAAAAGAAAAGAAATGGTTTGTACAAAGCCCGTTAAAACATTAAAAACCGGGAAATTTTGCAGTATAAAGAGGCTGTAGGCTCGGCGCCTGTGGCTCAAGTGGCTAGGGCGCCAGCCACATACATCTAAGGTG
>NW_003852464.1:3860318-3861031 GCF_000181295.1 Otolemur garnettii
AAAAAAAAAAAAAAAAAAAAGAGGCTATACACCTTAATGAAGGAAATATGCATTTTTAAAATTTTAATTGGTAATAATAAACCTGTTTCATTCTGGATATATGTTTATTCAAGAAGGAAAATTATTTCTCGTAGAGAATAGTTTAGGCAACATTTAGCCATTGTTAACATTATTTTCTACCGCCTTTAGAACTATAGATTCAAAGGAAACGTCTTGTTTAGAAAGCAAAGACCTGTCGTATAGTAATGTCCTGATAGAATGTGCAGGCTTGTTGGGGCAGCACCTGTAGCTCAAAGGAGTAGGGCGCCGGCCCCATATGCCAGAGGTGGAGGGTTCAAACCCAGCCCCAGCCAAAAACTACCAAAAAAAAAAAAAATATATGCAGGCTTGAGGGAAGTGGGAATGAGATTTATAACATTTTTGATTCCTCCCAATGGTTAAAAATCAGGATAAGAAGGATTATGAGAGGAAAGCACAAGTAATAACTACTTATTGAACCTTTTGTACGGAAAGGACAGATGGTTTGGTACCTACGGAATATAATCTCATTTAATTCCTACAGCAATCCTAGAAGATGAATTTCATTAACCTCATTTTACCAGCGAGGAAACTAAGGCACGGTGTGGTCCTATCTCTGCACACAGACAAAGAACGATCATTAGAGCTGAGAGCTCCATCCAGGCTTTCTCGTGCCCCTGGCTCTTTTCATAACA
>NW_003852464.1:3861801-3863596 GCF_000181295.1 Otolemur garnettii
CTAAGGTTCTTTATTAACTGCAGATCTAGGGACCCTGCCTCAGACTTCACCATCCAGAAATCTGGGCAGGAGACCCAAGAGACTAAACATTTAACTCTCAAAGAGATTCTGAGGTGTGCAAAAGCCGGAGAAGGCTGTGAGGGCGTCTTCAGTTGGTTCTATTAACATTATTTGACAGTTCAATTCACTGGAGACACAGCCTGATCGAATTCCTGATTCATCATCATGACTTCAGGGTAAAATGCTTCTGATGATAAGACACCCTCATTCCTTTCTGTAACAGAGTTAATTTTCCAAACAGGGTAAGTAGATAATCCTTCACAATTTACTAAAATAATTCTCCCAATATTAAGAAGCATTGGGAAAGGCTCCATTTTGCAAGCTCGACTAAGCAGTAGTTTTCTAGTACAAATATTAGGGGCAATAAAGAATTTCATCCAAAGTAGACACCTTGAGTTAACAGCCCTTAGTTTATGTGGACGCTCTCCTCTTTGCCCTGATTTTATAGCATTTTCTCAACGTAGCACCATTTAAAAAAATTCTGTCCGTTTAATTCTGGATAGTTTAATCTTAAAAATCGTAGGTTACTGAAAGGATATGAGACTATACCAGAGAATATGAAGAGTTGAACAGTCAATTTTTGAGTAAGTCAGTGACCAAAGCAGCTCATAGGGTGACCAGCATCCCCAGTTTATCTAGTTTGGAATCCCAAATTC
This sequence comes from Otolemur garnettii, assembly GCF_000181295.1. Lineage (NCBI taxonomy): Eukaryota > Metazoa > Chordata > Mammalia > Primates > Galagidae > Otolemur > Otolemur garnettii. Next base: position 3,862,518 of record NW_003852464.1, read on the forward strand.
TGAGCAATCCCTCAGTCATAGGCAAACACCTGGCAGTAGATTTTCTATCTAGCATTTAATGAGTCAGATTCAACTGTCCTTATTCTTTTCCAAATTCCTGAAAGAAATAATTTTATCAGATTGACTTGGGTCAGGTGTGTATACTGCCAGCTCAATCAGCTCCAAGAAAGCAAGAAATTGGGCAGCCTCCTTCCCCCACTCCCCATCCTCAGGCTGTCCCGCCCTCTGCTGGACTCCTAGACAGGACAGGATCCAGGCAGTGACCCCAAACAGAGTCTATTACAGTCTCTCAGAAAGTGCGTCAGATTACTTTGTAAACTATCTTCCCTTTGCTTTACTTTTCTGAATCTATCTAATGATAAACCATTTACTGAGATCAACTGTACCTCCCTAGACCACAGCAGAGGGCGTGGCTTGGCTGTAACAGAAAACAACTACAACTGGGCCTTGGGACTTACAAACACCCGTAATGTAACCTATTCATGTGTGCCCTCATACTAACCAGAAATTAAAAAAAAAAAAAAAGAATAAAACTAAACTATGACATTCACTGGGCACCTACTTTACATGATGGGTATAAACATACACAGATAGAGAGATAGAACGATAGCTTCATTGGAGAAACCCGTAATATTGGTTCCATTGCATCTGTTTAACAGAAAAAGAAACTGCAGCTTGCGGTCTTACAGGCTAAGAATCAAAGCAAGATTTCTAACCCCAAGTCACTTGTCCACCTTCAAAACCCATTTGTTTTCCCTCCCTCACTCCCTTCCTCATGCTCTCCGTCCCGTCTCTGTAGGGCTTTATGTGTGATAGTCTAAAAGACACTGACTTGTATACAGTTAGATATTTTCTCTGACACAATTGTGTTTCCCTAACAGGATTTTCCATATTAGGCTCAGAGAGAGGAACTGGCTAAGTCGAACAGTCAGTAAATGCAAATCCGTGATGCTGAAGCTTAAACCCAAATCTGTCTCTATCTTCTCCTCTTCCTATCAGACATCTCCATGAGGCTTTGAACATCTCATTATCTGCCGCTTAATTCAGAAAGAAGAAAACTGACCCTGTTTTTTTTTTTT
>NW_003852464.1:3863763-3892056 GCF_000181295.1 Otolemur garnettii
CCCCCAACAGTATGAGACTGTTATAGTTTCTCAAACCCATGCAGCAAAAAACTGGGCAGAGCCAGCATTGAATCAAAATCCATCTGCCCCCAAATTCTTTGCCTTTTTCAGTTTTCCAAACCATATCTTTGCACTCAGAGCAAGATATGCTTATATTTTCCAAAAATCTAAGCAATCATGTCTGAATGAGGGTATGTTATCTCACTACGGAGGCAACTTTTCCTCACTACACTGATACCCATAATTATGAATCAGTTATATCATGCCATGTGGTCCAATATTTATCATATTTTTCTACTATCCACCTACATAGTCCCTTACTTTATAATCTTTGAATCAACTCATTCTTTAAAACTAAGTCTTGCCCTAGTCATAATATCCATGAAATCATAGATGTGACGCACGTGCTACGTAATTTCAAACACATATTCAAATACATACATAAATGTTTCCAAAACTCATGCCCTTAGGACATGTTTGAACCCATTTCCAAGAGAAAGATAGTTTTCTAAGGGTATCCCTTGTTTGTGGGGTCAGCTAGCTCCACGGCTCTACACGGATTTGGTGTTCTTTGATGACGGCTGAGAAGTCCTCACTTTGCTCACATGGCTGGAGCAGTTGTTCCATTGCCAAGTCGTACCTGATTCACTTACAGGATGAATTATTGTGCTGTTTGCAAACTTGCAAATTCCCAAAGATTTCAGGACGCACCGTCTCAGCCCTCCAAGGGATATTTCAGTCCCCATTTCCCTCCCAGCTCACTCTGAGCTCCAGGTTCTCTTGAGTTTTTCACATCTTCTCTGATGAAGCATTTCAGACGAGGGAAATTCTGCATCTGATGATCTTTTGTGGTCTTTGCAGACAGGCTCCTCATTTGTATTAAAAAATCCTTCCTAGCTAACTTTTCCTTTCTGATTCGCCTTCCATTGTACTAAGCTTGCTTCATAAAAGAAATCTTTCATTTATTTGGTGCAGCCTAGTTTCCTCCTCTGTTACCACCTTCATTTCCTCCTGAATAAATCAGGCCTGAGCTTATGATCATCTGTCACCTCCTGCCTCTTCTCCTGGACCGCCCCTAGCAGCCTGACAGGGCTCTGGGCTGTATTCCATGATCGCTTTTAATTCCTTGTTGGTGATCTGCTGGCTCTTTCTCTTCACCTTCCTGCCAGGTTTAATGCCTTTCAGCGTGCCAGCGATGATGTCCAAAATTTTTCCAAAATGTGATGAAAAATCAAATTCCCACCTCCCAATTCTCAGTGAGCAATATTTATAGATCCTCTTTCACGATCATTCCCACTCTCCATGCCTCATTGTCAGAGTTTTTCCAACCATCAAAAGAACCCCGTGAAATAATCAGAAGTGACTTCATCTTAATAAGGAGGCTGCCCTGGTGTTGGGGAGTGAAGGGATCAGAAAACGGTAGGGGTTTAAGCAATGCAAGAGGAGTTCATGCATGCAAGTAAAAATCATACAACCTGGCAACCACCCCTCTTTCCTGTAGACCAATGTCTTCTAGAGAGCACGGGCAGATGGAAGCAGCGAAGGTAAACACAGTTGGCATATGGCAGCCCCAGAATAAGGTTAATATCAAAAGCAAATGCCAGTCATGTGACGTAAAGGACAGCTGGGAATGCAGCCCTCTTCATTGCTGCACAGGGAATCAGGATGCCTTTGCAAACATGACATTCTCTGAACCACATACAAAAACACACAAGAATAAAACCGCCTTTAATCACGCTCACAGCTCCTGCCTGCCTATCTCAGTACCCTATTACCTAAGTTCCTGCCCTCTCTCTCTCTCCCTTTGAATCCCCCCCTATACACTCTGACAGGGTAATTAATAGTCACGTGAGGAATATTTCACCATGTCAATGTTTTGCCTAAACACTTCCACTTTTCACTTAGAGCAGTGAGTACATCAAAAAGTGTTCTGGATGGTTGGAAAGAGATGTTACAGGACACAGGGCGAGTGCACTCAACTCACAGGGCCACGCTGACCGGTCTCCCATTAAGTCCGTGTTGCCTGGGCATCAGAACACAATACTATAACCCATTCACTCCCACTGTCCCACACTAGTCCACTCTGCCCTTCACCTTGACCAGCACAAGCTGAAGTCTACTGCAATGACTTTCCACCTGCTCCCTCTGCCTATGGCCTCGTCCCTTTTACTCTCTTCTCCACACACGTGGAGAGCAGTCCTTTGAAAACACAGGTTGGATGATATCATTCCTTTGACCCAAACCTCTCAAGGCGTCCAATCTCACCCAGAGTAAAAGCCAACCTCTTACAAAGACCTTTAAAGGCCTGGCACGCTCTGGCTTCCTCTCACCCCTCAGATGTTCCTATTGATCTTGCTTCCATTCTTTCTGGTCTATGTCTTTTACCAGGTTACGAGCATTCTCCTGCCCCAGGGCGTTTGCAAATATTGTCCTTTCTACCTAGGTACTCCCTCCGTTCCCTTCCCTACTATCCCCCATCTGTATGGTTGGCCCCTATCTTCAGTTTTAACCAGAATGTCACCTTTTGAGGATGAACTTCTTTAATTGCAACCACTTCTTTGTCTAATTTGCACATATCACTACCTCACACTCATGCCTGTCTTCACTCATACAACATACCAAAGACTGAGTCTTCTAAAAAAGAGAAATTTATATAAATCCCAGTCTGGGATGGTAGAACATAACATCAAGGTGCCGGCTGATGCACCAGCATGAGCTTTCTTCCTGGCTTGCAAACAGTCTTTTTTTTTTTTTATTGCTGTGCCCCAGCATAGTACAGAGAGAGAGAGAGAGAGAGAGAGAGAGAGAGGGGGGCAAAGCTTTGGTCTCTCCTCTTTTTATGAAGGCGCTAATCTCATTATGAAAGCCTTTCCTCAGCCTCCTGACCTGAGCCCATCTAATTACATAATTACCTTCCAAAGGCCCTCATTCCAAAAACAAGATGTTTGGGCTTTTTCACTGCAAAATTTCTTATGGCCTTTGATGTGACAATGTTGTTTATACATCTCCTGCAGGAGGTCCGGGTTGATAAAACCCCAGTGCTTCCCATACACGTTTGATCACCGGGTTGTCAAGGCATCTGTTGGGATGTGTTCCTCAAACCCCTGTCCCTCCTAATGTGGTTAGTTGACCGGCGCCAGTTCACACATTACTTATTACTTGTCTGACGTGAGAAAAATACAGAAATTCAAAGTCACTATTTAGAAAATCTTACAGCAGTTTGATTTTGCCACCAAGAGCATGGTCAGTGGCTTGTGCTTTTTAAATTTCATTTTTCTAGTCATTTGTCTTTATGGCACTTTATGAAAGTATCAGTCTGTGACAGATTTAACCAATAATAATGACAATAAAACAAAACAAAACAAAACACGCCCTTCCTGCATCCAAATGGCAGATACTGTGAGAAGCACTTCCAGAAAAGCAGACTTTTTAAAACAGGGGCAAAATTCCACATGTACCAAGGAAGCCCCTCAACATCCAGCCACCACTTTCCTATTGAGGTTCACGGCCCGACATTTCCCCAGCTGTGCCCTCTACGCCAATAAAGTCAGCTTGCTCTTCACTGCCCTGTATTCATCCAGGCTGTGGACCCGCCTGCTGTGTCTTCCCCACACACACACCCGACGTGCGTCTATTTACCTTTCAAAATTCAGTTCAACAGTTCAAGTTCATGACTCTAACAACACCCCCCAGACTCTACTGCCCAGGCTTGGACGGCTTCTACTTGCGTCCACATCTCTCTGATAACCATATTCCTTACATCAACGCTTCTCCCTCTTTTTTAAAATAAGTTTTATTTTATTTTTTGGCAGTTTTTTCTGGCCAGGGCTGGGTTTGAACCCACCACCTCCGGCCTATGGGGCCGGCGCCCTACTCCTTTGAGCCACAGGCACTGCCCCATAAGTTTTATTTTGAAGGGACACGGTCATGGCTCATATTTATGGAGCACAGTGTGATAGTTCAATAGCTTTGGGCAATAATCAAATCAGAATAAGGAAATTCATCGTCTCAAAGATGGATCATTTCTTTGTGGCAAGAATACTCAGAATTCTTTCTTCCAGCTGTTTTGAAATACATATGAATATATTATTGTACAGTCACTGTACAGGGCACTAGAACCTGCCTATTCCTCTTTCTCCTGCCCTCCCAAGCCTCTCTGCTAAACACTCTTCTACTCGCTACTTCTGTGAGATCAACTCCTTTATATTTCGTATGTGAGTGATATTATGCAGTATTTGTCTCAGGCTTAAATGTCACTTAATTTCCTCAGGTTCATTCCTGTTTCCATGAATGATGGATTTATATTTTCTTATATTTTTACATGCTTTTGGTATTGGGTGTGCTAGCTCCTAGAATGAGTTGGGAAATATCCCCATGGTTTCCATTTCTTTTGGAAGAGTTTGTAGAGAGTTATTACCAAATATGCATTAAATATGTAATAGAACTCACCAGCAAACCCATCTAGGTCTGGACTTTAGGGAGGTTTTTAAATTGTTCATTAAATCATTTTACTTGTCATAGGTCTATTGGGATTTTCTATTTCTCTTTTAGTCAATAGTGGTTATTTGTGGTTGTGTCTTTCTGAAAATGTTTATGTCCTCTAACTTCCCTGATTTGTTGGCTTACAGCTGTTCAGCAATACTATTTAATCCTTTTTTTTTTTTTATTTCGGAAGGTTAGAAGTGATGGTTCCCTTCTCATTTTTGACTTTATTAACTTGCACCTTCTTTCTTTTTTTTCTTTATTATTGTAACTAAAACTTCATCAATTTTCTTGATTTTTTTTTTTCAAAGAACCCACCAGGGTTCATTGGTTTTTCTCTATTGCTTTTCTATTATCTGGTTCCTTTATTTATGTTCAAATATTTATTATCTTTTGTCTGAATCCTTTGCATTTAGTTTGCTTGTCATTTTATAAGTTTCTTCAGCTAGCAGATTACACTACCGATTTGATATCTTCTTTTTATACTATAGGCTTTTATAGTTATAAATTTCCATTTAAGAATAATTTAAGCTGTTTTCTATAATTTGATATGTTTTCATTTTCATCTATTTCATGGACTATCCTAATTTCTCTTATGATTTTTTGAACCCTTCACACATATTTGTGATTTTCTAATATTTTCTTTTTATTGATTTCTGATTTTATTCCATGTGGTTGATAACATACTTCTTGTAGTTTCAATGCTTTGAAATTTACTGGAACATTTTTCACTCCCTAGCATATGGTCCATCCTGGGGACTGTCCTATAGCACTTGAAAAGAGTGTGTATTCTCATGTTTTTGTGTAGAGTACCCTATGCATGTCTATTAGGTTAAGTTGGTTAATAGCGTTGTTCAGGGATTTGAACTAGACCTAATAAACACTCATATAAATACTCCATAAAACAGCAGAAAAAGTTACTCAAAATTTGTTTTTAATTTTAGTAACTATAATTTTAGTGTATCCATCTTCCTTACCTATTGCCCATAAAAGTAGTATAAATGATACCTTCATATCACCAGAGAAAAAATGAGCTATTTTGGATTTCTGTGATTCAATGCTTTGTGCAGATGAAATCGCCAAATATCTTTACCTAAGAGCTCTCTGAAGAGGCACTGTATAGGATTAATGGCACAGGGGCAGATTGCCAGACTTTGTCTCCTGTTCAGAGTACAGCCTCCCTGAGTATACCTAGAACAAGAATATTACTGCTCTCCGCTATGTTAGAAAAGGACACACTCATTTATTTAAACCAGTGGTTCTCAACCTTCCTAATGCTGCGGCCCTTTAATACAGTTCCTGTGGGTTGCGACCCACCAGTTGAGAACTACTGATTTAACCTTTCAAGAGCAATGGATGGAATGCCTGCTGTGAGCCAGGAACTCAGAGTACTCACAGGAGGTTTATACTTCATTTTATTACAATATATAATTGAGAGTCTGAGGGTCCAGGCCACTGATACCAACTAAGACTGATAACTTGGCATGCTCAGCAGGTGCATAAGCTTTCACTTTCTTGGATTAATGTGCAAGAAAGATTGTTTTCCTCAATCCCCCAGCCCGCAAGCTTAGCTGTGCTCATTGTGTCTAAAGTGTGCCCAATGTCCTAGGAATCCTCTCACAACCTTCCAACTCCCCTCGTTACATTGGCTCATTGTCTCGGTGTGGAAAGATCTCTGGATACAGATATTTCTAACTATAAAACATGACTCTGGGGTGGCGCCTGTGGCTTAAAGGAGTCGGGCACTGGCCCCATATGCTGGAGGTGGTGGGTTCAGGCCCAGCCCCAGCCAAACACTGCAAAAAAACAAAAAAACAAAAAAACATGACTCTAGAACTTGCTGGATATATGACATCAATAGTTTCTCTGAGCCTCCTCAGTCTTCTAATCTGGAGATCAGGCATGAAAATACCAATTTCACAGAATTGCCGAGGAGGTTAAATGCAAAAAGGTGCCTGACACTTGGCCCTCTGCACACATGGCAGCTTATGACATAGAAATAACAATTCTTGGCTCTTCACTCTTGTGTTCTGAATCTTCACACAACTTCTTAGCTGGGAGCTGAGTCTCATTCTGAAACAAAGCTGCTGACCTTTCCTTTCATCCCGTCCAGCACCTGCATGCACCTGGTACATAAATGGGTGGGGTAGGGTGCTCTCTGCACCGTCCTATGGCCGAAAGCTGGACTCCTGCTGGGGATGAACTGACCACTGGTCACATGCTGCTTCTGACATCTGACATCCTGTTCCTTCAACGTTCGAGTTGACCATGATCCTTCCCCAAGTATCCACTCCTGGCAGTAGGATCACTCTCCTCTACCTGTCCTGCCTCGTTCTAAAGCTTCCTTCTTTTCCCTTCCTTCAGGTTACTGAAATTCCAAAACCCCTCAAGATTCAGCCCAAACCAAATTAGAAACAGCGAACACTGAACTCCAAATTCTTACTCACAATTCTCACAGTAGACAACGGATCCACCTCTTCTGTATCAAGACACTTCAGGGAACTTACCGTGACTCAGCACTGACCCAGACAGTGCCCTAATCTAGACCAGATGGCAAACTGATCATTAACCTTCCTCTGATGGACTTGTTTTTCCCCAAAATGTGTTGTTATAATTAATTACCTGCTATCTGGCATTTCATCAACAAATACCATCCATTAACAAATATCTCCACTTGCAGCTCAATGACAATTAATTATCATAGTGATAACCTGTGGCACTGCACGATTGTGAAATCACTGCAGAATTCAGAGAGAGACAGAATAAGAAAGAAAGAATGAGAGTGGAGAAAGACAAAGGTCTAATCATGCTCAACAATGTCTTTGTACAAAGCACTGATTCTGCAGGGTCCAGGAGACCCCATCCAATTTACAAATATGCTCCCAGATAAGTTCTCCTAAAGGGGCTTCCATGGAATATCTAGAAAATCAACATACTACAGAGTCACCCAAGTATTTTCAGGGTGCCCCTCCCTTCTCCTACTGCCATAGAGTCCCATCCCAGACACTGGTCAGTAGAGGTCACCCTGGCAGAGACAACACATTAGTCATTATCCCTAGATATAGGGATAATGGGAAAAATGGAGGGAGAAAACCTCCCTTTCCCTGATTCAAAGGATTTTCAGAATGATTAAAAATATTTCCTAAAACACGTCACAGAAAATACCTAAATGAAAACAAAAAAACAAAAATAAAATAAGACAAACCTGCTACAACAACTTTTCCTCTGGATTTTGATATTGTTTTAATTTTTATTACTTAAAGATTGTGAACCTGAGCGACAGGACTGTGGCCCACGGCAGGCATTCTAGGCATTTGGGTCTGTGTTTAAGAAGGCTACGTGAAAGAATGTAGGTTTACTGCAGCCAACTTCCAATAAATAAATGTAGTAAGTGCTTGAATGATATGTTTTTCCAACTTGAGAATTTTCTCTTTCTCTAGGTTTGGACGTGCTGTTGGAGGACTACCCAGCCTGCTTAGCTGCTCACAGACACCATGATCCTGTCCAGCTGCCCTGGGGGACCATGGGAAGTGCAACTGCTCAAAAGTCATGGGGTTAGACAAAGGGGACCAACCTCAGAAGACCATCTCACTCTGCAGAAAGATAAAAGGAAGGAACAAAGGGTGGGCATCTCCAGGAAAACATACTCAGAGCATCGCATGTAAATCCTGGGGGACTTGCCAAGACATGATAAGGTTCTTCTTATCGAGATTGATGATCCCAGAACCCTGCTGTGTCACTGTTCTGTCATATTTAGTCTGTGGCCTTTGAATAAAGGAAGCATGGTATTTTCCAAAAGTTTGAAGGTCACGATGACCCATTTCTGAGCCCCTCTCCCTCCTGGGTATGTCAAATGGGTGTGCTGATTTAGGTGAAATTCTTAAAGCCCTGAGGTCACTGAGGATGCAGCCATGTTGACAGTGCCAAGCTAAATAAGTTTACCTCATCCAGCGTGGGCAGCAAGCCTTGGGTGGCACCAGAAGACCCTGGCAGATACCACTACTGGAAAACTGGGACTCATGGGAACAAATCCTGCCCCAGGGGGGTCTGTGAGAGTTACTACCAAGGCAAAGGACCCTCCAAAACATTCATGGGAGAAAATATAGGGATAGGTCATCCCTGTCTGATTTCTTATAACCAAGGTGCTAAGACCAAGCTTGAGAGAAGAGATCCCAAAACTAGCTTGAAAGAGAATTATCAGATGGCAATTAAAGAGTTAAAATGTACAAGGAAAGATGACAAGCGTTGAGAAGGAAGGAAGGGCACTGAGTGTGTGAGAGACACCTGACCTTGGGCTCTTCCCTCACAGTGCACCAGTCTGGACACAGCAGCAACGGCACTTCTAGTGCAGCATGCTTCAGTCCCAGCTCTGAGCAGCACACTCCGTACCACTGCAGGACAGGCAAGAAAGACTGAGCCCGATCCCAGCAGAAAACAATTCAGACAGGAGAGAACTAGGTGAGGTCTGCTTTGATGGCTTGAATTATTCAGTGGCCCCAAGTTCAGGTGCATAGTAGACCAGGTGTGATTTATGATGAATGATCTACCAGGCATCCTCAAACTATGGCCCACGGGCCACAAGCGGCCCCCCAAGGATATTTATCCAGCCAGCCAGGTGTTTTTGCTGCCACTGCGTGTCCTTTTTAGCAGCCAACTTGTCCCAGGGCCCACAGTCCGGCCCTCCAATGGTCTGGCCCCCTGTTTAAAAAGTTTGAGGGTCCCTGATCTAGGCTGTGGAGTTTGCTCTTTAGACCTGATGGGGTCCCACTCTTGGGGATCCAGAGTCATACTAGTCGCTACATGTCTTGTGGAATTTGGGGTCCCCCAGAGAGCAAGAAAAGAATCCCAGATGAGCATTTATCATTTGCACATTTAATAAGAACTGAAGGACTAAGTTTTGGATCATTTGCTCTTAAATCACATAATGATGGCTAAGCTGGATATCGTGAGCCTGAGTGGCTGACAAATCTAGTCAAATGAATGGTATTTACCTGCAAAAGTAATCCCTGTTTCACTTTTATGTTAGCATGCTATTAAATTCTCAAAGCAAATCAGTTTTTTATCATCTCTGAAATTTGCATGTGTGTGCAAATCAGTTTATCTCCCAATGTCCAATGTCATCTATGACCTATTCACACACAGTCACAATTCTCCAAAACTACTTTAGTTCTTCCAAGCATGTTTTATAAAACAGAAGAAAACACTCTGAAACAAGATCCCCTCGAGTCTATGATTATATATGTTATTTTATCATAGCCAGTTCCTGTGGACTTCTTCACAAGTCAATAATGTATGTTGACCTTTTTTCCAAAAGGGAAAACATAGGTCCCTATATTTGAAATATATTAGGAGGTAATATCTTTCTTTTTTAAAAAAGCTATCCAAGCACCTTTTAAAACATAACCTTTGCTTTCCTTCCAAAGAAAAAGTTTTGTAGAAATAACTCGGGAAATAAAAATGTGTATCCTGGTCAAGCAGGAAATTTTCAGACAGTTCCTCTACTGCCCTCTACAGTTCAAAAACAACATGACAACTCCACTTTGCAGGCCGTCTTTTACTCCACTGGACACCAGAATCCTCCAGACCTCAAAGAAAACTGGGCTCATTAGTCCCTGGTGTCAATGCAGTCTGGGCAGGAATGCCTGTTTAAATGTGAAGCATACATGTGATGTAGACAAAAAAAAAAAAAAAAGAAAAAAAAAGAGCTTAAGGTGCAGGCTGATGCTTCCCAAAGCCAGTGTTAGTAAACACATCCCAATTATTCCCATTTTACTACACAACTTAATTGTAGAAGTAACTAGACGTTTACATTTTCAAAACAATCAATACTTTGGGGATAGTCATCATTTGTTCTGTATTTTTTATGTTACCTATATCCTAACTATGACAGAGATAGAGGTGTCTCAAAGGTCATCATATATACGATAAATTAACAAAGTCATGCATTGTATTCATTTTAAAATTTTTTACTATTTATAAATCAACACATAGGGAAAAGTTTTATAAGTATTTTGCATGTTTTATGATAAATATTTTGTAACTGAAGGTACATTTCGCTGCAGTTCCCCACTTTCTCCGGGTGTGTAGATATGGAGATCTTTGGGAACATCCTGTATCCCCTACAGTGAGCAAAGCACAGTACAGGCAACCTCAGGACTATCTGCTATGAAAATAACAGATAAAACTAGGAGTCAGAAACTATGTTGCTTCCCGAGCTTATTTTAATAGGGTATCTTGGGAAGAGTGAGATCTGGGGCTCAACATCCGACATCTGTCAGAGTCTCAGAAACTGAAGGCTGATCTTCTGTTGCAGAGAAAGCAAACAAGGTGAGGCACAAAGCCAGGCTGCGGGCCGGCTGGTCAGGGGAAGAGACTGGGGGCGGCCAGCTCCTTCTGTTCTCTACACTGGGGACAGGGCAGGGAGTGGAGGCCAAAGGGCGGAAAGTAAGACGAGAAAACAGGAGAGGGAGAAGCAAGAGGCGGGGAAGAAAATGCGACTCGAGTATCTGTTGATTCCCTAATTTGTTTTGCTTGTTTGTTTGGAGACAGAGTTCTACTTTGTGTAGAGTGCTGTAGCATCATAGCTCACAGCAACCTCAAACTCCTGGTTTCAAGCAATCCTCTTGCCTCAGCCTCCCCAGGAGCCGGGATTATAGTTGCCCACACAATGCCAGGCTAGTTTATTTATTTATTTTTTCTAGTTTTAGTAGAGAAAGGGTCTCGTTCTTGCTCAGTCTGGTCTCAAACTCCGGAGCTCAAGCGATCCACCCTCCTGGCCTCCCAGAGTGCTAGGATTACAGGGGTGAGCTACTGCACCAGTCTGAGCCCTTACTTTGAATAAGTACTTTTACTTGTTCACATTAAAGACACAAGGTGTTGGTATGTCTATTTTACCGATGAGGAAACTGGACTTGAAAGGACAGATAATTTGGTGTATCATGCAGCTCATACACAGGTGAGCCAACTGCAGAAAGGACAGCAGATGCCCTAGACATTGCCTCCCTTGTCTCCTGGAGATTTAGCCAAATAACCTTCTAGGACCCATCTCACAGGAGCAAAGAAAAAGCACGTGAGGAAGAAAGAGGAGCAAATAATCACAGATCAGGAGGCAGGATTAGGGATGATGACAATCTCCAAGAGCCTTTGAGGACAGCCTAAAAGCCACAGGGGAGCAGATGCCTCATACGAGGACCAGGTGTTAGTAACAATAATAAAAATAAACTGTGCCTTCTGGAAGCCTAGGATCATGAGGACAGGAGTTTTTAGCTGTGCAGAAGGAGTTGATCTAGATGAGTTCTTGGGGCTGAGCATCAAGACTTAGGTAAAGTGTGTCTTAAAACGTGGTTCATGGCCCAGCAGTGCTTCCTCCCTGGGAACTGTCATAGCTGTGACTAGTCAGCTCTCTCCCCACCCTGACCCACTGGATAAGGTGGGGTCTAGACATCTGTACTCATGAGCCTGGCAGGAGATTCAGATGCATGCTCAAGTCTGAGAACTAGATTTGAATACACCCTTTAATTTGTTTCACAAAGTGACTTTTAGTATCCAGCAAACTGAAAAGCCCTATTATTAGGAATCAAGGGGAAACTTTTACCAAGTGCCTACTAAAAAAACAGCGCCCCCTTCTCCTGGAGACAGCTGCCGTATTTCAAACTCTTTTCCATCATTCATCGGTGGAATCAATGTAATTAGCAGAGCAGAATACCATTCCTAGAGTCCTGGCAGGTTTGATTTCCAACTCTAGGGGGGAATGAAGAACTGGACGCATTAGGGAAGTAAGAGAATTAGAAAGGAATAATGCACAAATTATTGTAATACTTGTTTCTGCATTTCAGGTCCTGAAATCAAACATGTTATATGACAGTCTGTCATGATTATATAAATGCATCTAGGTGAGTTTCCGTACATTTGCATTTTAGATCAGAAAACAGACTCTGCTAATATTTTTATATTCCAACATATTTGCTTCTCTTAGTTCCTAAGGATTATAGGCTGGGGAATGAGACAGAGCACACTCAGTCCTCTGACTTCCCCTTTTCACAAGGGTTTTCTAATCCCACATCCATTATCTTGAACAGATATTATTCCCACTGCACAGGTGAGGGGACTGAAGTTTCCCCAGCTATCTTCTGCTCGGCTGTGGATTAGATGCAAACAGAATTCTTTCTGTCCTTGTATTCTAGACTCAAATGGGAGAAGCCCATGGGATCCTTTGGAGGGCAGAAGAGATATCATACTTGATTTTGAATCCCTAACAATATCTAGTAAAACATCGGGAAAGCCATTTAGTAGCTTTCTTGACAAAAAAAAAAAAAAAAAAATACTAGATTTAATTTAAACTGGTTATATTTAGAGAAAGAAAACAAGAGACAAACACTTCGTAAATTGAAATATACTTGTATCTCTCCTTAGTGCTGACCTTCTACTTTGTATTCTTATAAAAGGGACCATGTTCTATGTGGCAGAGGTGCCCTGAAGTTCACCAAAAATTCACGAAGCTGTTCCGTAATGTACAGCTGCTGGCAGGGACTACCCTCCCCAGGCATCCTTCCTAGAGCCATGTGACCAGTGCTGACCAGTGGAATGAGAATGAAAGCCGTGTGTGTGTGTGTGTGTGTGTGTGTGTGTGTGTGTTACACCAAGGGTGATGTGGGTGACAGACACAACTTCTTCAGCTCTACTTCACCTCCATGGAAGGCAGAGGACCCCAGGGTTCTAGGAGACAGTAAAGCAGCAATACAGATGGACCCTGAAATCCTGAACCCCAAGAAAGAGCGAACCCTCCAGTCCACTAGTAGCACTCACACCACACAGGCACGTGAGTGAGAAAGCCCCCACTGTGTTCACCATGAACGTGGGGGTTTACACAGGACTGCAACCACCACTGCCGTCATCAGTGCATTCCATTCTTCTCTTGACTTAGATGATAACGTTTTTATCTTAGATGATTATTTTTAAAGGAGAGTTTCCATGTCTGGGAAAGTGTGGATTATACAGGGTTTCATGCGTTGGGATTTTCAGGAGCCTGATGGATCTTTCCCCCTCTGTTCTTCTTCAAGAAGAATAGTGATTACAGTGAGTATATTATTTGCAATATAGCTCAGAGTGATGGTGAGGCCATGTTGTCAGCTACATCTGAATTTAAACCTGGGCTCTCCTAAAAAAACCTAAGGGTAAGATTATTGTGAAGGTTAGAATTAATATTTGTGAAGGTGTGAGTGTATTCAAACTGCTAAAGTTTTCTCCTCTTCGGGCAAAAGGAGGTTTTAAAATCCCTATAAGGTGGGCAGCACCCATAGCTCAGTGAGTAGAGTGCCGGCCACATACACAAAATCTGGCAGGATTGAACTCATCCCGGGCCAGCTAAAAATCAACAATGACAACTGCAACAACAACAAAATAGCCAGGCATTGTGGTGGGCACATGTAGTACCAGCTACTTGGGAGGCTGAGGCAAGAGAATCACTTAAGGCCAAGAGTTGGAGGTTGCTGTGAGCTGTGATGCCAAGGCACACAACTCAGTGTGGCAGCTGGAGATTCTGTCTTTAAAAAAAAACCCTATAGAGTAAGATTATTGTGAAGGTTAGAATTAATATTTGAAAAGGTCTGGTGTGGTGCTGGTCCCAGAGCTAGACTTTCAAAAATAGCTGCTGCTACTTCCCAGGAGAGAATTTCCCTCTACGGTGTCAGTGTCCCCGGGTTAGGGCATGTGACTGACGCTGGTCAGTGAAGAGTAAGTGGAAGAGATGTGTCACTTACAAGTAGAAGCCTTGTCTCTTCTTTCTGGCAGTAGATGAGCCAGAAATTATTCCATTATTCTAGATACTAAAATGAAGATGACATAGCTTAGCACAAAGCCACAGTTGCCCCACAATGGGACAAAGGTTCAACATCTTCTTTTAAAGAACGTGAGGATTGAGAGGTCATTTGTTAACCCCAGCATAACCCAGCTTTGCTGACAAATGCATCGAATATATATTTTCCACTAGGAAATATGAGCAAATCCTTTAACTGGCTCCCTCTTCCCTAGGAAGAGTGTCTAACCCCTTCCCTGTCCCTCTGATCTCGCCTCCTATGAATCACTGCCATTAAAAACAACCGAGGCTCTGTCCTCCCTCCCCCTTCTGGAGAAGCCAGAAAACTCTGTAAAACAGGGAATGAAGTACGTTCTGCTGATGATTGAAAATAATAAAAAAATGAAGACGGAATCTGATTTCCATGCTGTCCTTTGGAAGAGTTTAGATTTACAAAAAATAAATGTTGGCTTTGCATAAACTCAACTTGCACCATTCAGTTACAGCATATTAACTCAGGGAACACAAACTGAAAACAGATATCAGCTTCATACTTTGTAACCAAACAAAATTTGGAGGAGTCATGTGATGGGGGCAACACAGAAGACTGTGGAGTAACAGAACTTGATAAAGAATTGGGGTCTGCATGAAATAATTATTAATTTATCAGGTTGGCACCTGAGGCTCAGTGAGTAGGGTGCCAGCCCCATATACCAAGGGTGATGGATTCAAACCCAGCCCCAGCCAAACTACAACAAAAAAATAGCCAGGCATTGTGGCAGGCACCTGTAGTCTCAGCTACTTGGGAGGCTGAGGCAAGAGAATCACTTAAACCCAGGAATTGGAAGTTGCTGTGAGCTGTGATGCTACAGCACTCTACTGAGGGCAGACTCTGTCTCTTTTTTTTTTTTCTTTTTTTTTTTAGACAGAGCCTCAAGCTATCCCCCTGGGTAGAGTGCCATGCATCACAGCTCACAGCAACCTCCAACTCCTGGGCTCAAGCGAGTCTTCTGCCTCTGCCTCCCAAGTAGCTGGGACCACAGGCGCCCACCACAACGCCCGGCTATTTTTTGGTTGCAGCCATCATTGTTGTTTGGCGGGCTGGGATGGATTCGAACCCGCCACCTTAGGTGTATGTGGCTGGCGCCTTAGCCACTTGAGCCACAGGCGCCGAGCCCAGACTCTGTCTCTTAAAAAAAAAATTATTAATTTATCAGACAAATGGCAGAAGCCCTTGGTAAAAACACTGTCTTTCATGGCCTTCATTCATGAGTTATAGCTATAAAGAATATTTTCTGAATTTCTGCTTAACAGCAGGCAAGGTGGAAAAAAAAATGAGGGCCACAGACAATTCTGTACATTACTCCAGCATTTCCATTTTTATTACTTTCGAAAGTGCCACAGTGTACCCAGCAATTTGCTGTCTCACAGGCCTATTAACCCAGAGTCTGCAGATGGAGAAAGCCCTGTTTCCATGTTGATTGTATTACAATCACAGTGAAATGGAAAAGATCAAGTCATTGAACTTCAAGTCTTTGGGCAATGCGGGCCTCGGGCTTCGGTCTTACTTTATGGACCATTCTTTGCAAAACCAAGAGTGACTTTAAAACTGCAAGTTGTGCAAGTCTCCCTCCCACAGGTGCTAAGATTCCTTAAAAAGAATGCCCCTGCCCCTCTATGCTGACCAGGTCAGGTAACAATGAAGGAAAGGGCGGAACAGGAGGGGGGAGCAGAGCCGTTAGGTGAAGAGGCACCACAAGAATAATGAATCATAAATCTTCTGTCCTACACCACCTTCCCATGCGCCTTGCTGTTCTTCTGTACTCTTTCTCTTAGCAGAATTTGTTTATATTAATAAATATTGTTTATTAAATGTTAATATATATTTTATAAAATCAAGAGTTTGTACTAATACCTAAAATTTTGATCCAACATCATTGGCACATTGAAGACTTTCCTCTTCACGTATTTTTTTAATTAAATGATAGCTGTGTACATTAATGCAATCATGGGGTACCGTGTGGCGTTTTCATACACAATTTGAAATATTTTCATCAAACTGGCCTTCATAACATAGCCTTCATGTCATTTTCTTTGTTATTGTGTTAAGACGTTTATATTCTACTCTTAGAAAGATTCGCTTGTACCCTTGTAAGATAAACCATAGAAGTGACCCCTCCAATCACCTTCCCTCCACCTATCCCCTTCCCCCCTCCCCTCTCCCCATATTCTTAGGCTATAATTAGGTTATAGCTTTCATATGCAAGCTATACATTAGTTTCATAATAGGGCTCTGTACACTGGATATTTTTTCTTCCATTCTTGTGATACTTTGCTAAGAAGAACATTTTCTTAGAGGTTCAACATGCTCATCTAGTCTCTCTGAAATATTATTTAATGCTGTGCATTGGAGAATATATACTTCTCTGCCCTTTGCTTAGTGTTTACACGTTAGAACTGGGCTTTGCACCTAGAGCAACCTGGAGTTGTATCTGACTGCTGCTAATTCTTGTCTTGCAGATACACTGGGGCTTAGGGAAGATCACAAAAGTTACAGTGCAGCTCAGGCCACCCCACCCACAGCTCATACCGCACAGGAAATACCATTTCCAGGGCCTGACAACAACTTTCAACACTCCATTCACTGAGTCTTTGTTTGTTTGTTTCTTTTATATTGGTTCACTGATGTTTTCTAATTATGGGTTGAAATGGCGCTGTTTAAAAGAAGCCATTATTTATTTTTTTCATAATCAAGAGACAGTTGGAGCATATATTTAATATTGATTCCCCTTGGCACACATTTCAAAGACCCTGCAAGGATGATGACATGCAAGGAAGGCCTCAGTTCTAGGGCTTACAAAACTCCTCTCTGGAACAGTCCTTGAAATTCAAATTTGGCTCTACAGTACCTACCCAGATGAAAGCTTTATAAAACTCTGATATTTTAGCTCAAAAACTATTACTCTCTATTTCAATCGTGATTTCTACTTTTGACATGTAAAAGCTATGTTCATATTTCTTACCCATTCTAGAATATTTAAAAATCCAGGTAGTGTAGCCGTGTGATTTAGTTTTTAATTTTCACAAATCTCACTTCAGAATGCACAAACCATTTTTATCATGAAGAGTATCTCTTTTCAGTGACTTGTTATTAAAGTCTTATTCTTGCGATGCCTTCTCGCAGATTTGTTCTCTAAAGAAAAAGAATATACGTATAAAACCCTCTCATCACTTTTCCTAGGAAGACCCTGGGTTTCTGCCTTCCAGAGAAATGGACTATGATTCAAATCTGGCACTTTATAAATAAAGACGTAAACCTATCTCCAACCAGAAGCAGAGGGAAGGGTCCCTTCAGGTGTTTTTATCCTCACTCAAGATTTAGCTGCATGTATATTTTATGCAGGTAAAACTAGATGAAATGTAAAATATACTTATACCTAGACCCGTATCTCTATCTATCTACCTATTTATCTATTGAATTTTTCATTACATGACTAAAAGTAGTATTATCTCTGCAACAAGCTAAAATGTATCACCTCAAATTATACACTGAATCTTAACCCCAAGGTGCTGTATTATTTTGAGATATTATCTAACTCCAATAAGCCCACAAATCCCAAAACCAGAGATGTTGGCATGGATGTGGAGAAAAGGGAACTCTTCTACACTGCCGGTGGGAATGCAAACTAATACGTTCCTTTTGGAAAGATGTTTGGAGAACACTTAGGGATTTAAAAATAGACCTGCCATTCGATCCTACAATTCCTCTACTAGGTATATATCCAGAAGACCAAAAATCTGGTACAAAGATATTTATACCAGAATGTTTATTGCAGACCAATTCATAATTGCTAAATCATGGAAGAAGCCCAAGTGCCCATTGACCCACAAATGCATAAATAAATTGTGGTATATGTACACCATGGAATATTATACAGCCTTAAAGAGAGATGGAGACCTCTTACATGTTTACATGGATGGAGCTGAAACATATTCTTCTCAGCAAAGTATCTCAAGAATGGAAGAAAAAGTATCCAATGTACTCAGCCCTACTATGAAACTAATTTATAGCTTTCACATGAAAGCTATAACCCAGTTATAGCCCAAGAAGAAGGGGAAAGGAGAGAGGGAGGGGAGGGGAGGAGGGAGGATGGGTGGAGGGAGAGTAATTGGTGGGACCACACCTACGGTGCATCTCACAAGGGTACATGTGAAATTTACTAGGTGTAGACTATAAATGTCTTAACACAATAGCTAAGAAAATGCCGTGAAGGCTATGTTGACCAGTTTGATGAAAATATTTCAGATTGCATATAAAACCAGCACATTGTATCCCACAATTGCAGTAATGCATACAGCTATAATTTAATAATAATAATAAGAGATAGGACTTTGAAGAGATAATTAAGCTGAAATCAGTTTGTGAAGATGGGGCCCGAGCCTGAAGACTGTAGCCTCATTTGAAGAAGTAAAAGAAGAAGAAGGTATTTCCTCCCCCTGCATGTGAGTGAGGACATAGTGACAAGGTGGCTGTCTGCAAGCCAGAAAGAGCCCTCACCTTGATTTGGGGCTTCCAGCCTTCAGAACCATGAGAATATAAATTTCCATTATTTGAACCACCTAGTCTCTGGTATTTCCTTATGGCAGCCCCAGCAACGCCTGTTTCACACATTAAGACTTTGAAACTCAGAGCTGAGTTTGCAAAAAACCTGAAGGTCAAACTGGGGTTGCAAACCTCTGACAATTAGATATTCATGGGTTTTCTGCCAAACTCCAGCCTCTTTATTTCCAGACCAACACAACCGTGGGTTGACTGTCCCCCTCTCTGAGTGGAATCTGACCCTCAAGTGTAGCACAACACCTTCTTTTTATCTCAACCCTTTTCTCTTTCCCTCCCTTCCTAGTTGCTCAGCCCCCTTACAAATCCAGGCAGGAGGCTGCACCCAGCAGGGGTGTTCTGGGTAGTGAGAATACACCAGCGACCTGAACACCATCTCAAGGAATCTCCCAGCAGAGGGCTTGCTCCCAGCAGTTTCTCTCTTCAAGGCTATCCCTTGAATACATTTTTTTTTTTTTATTAAATCATAGCAGTGTACATTAAAACTACCATGGAGTACAGTGTATTGTTTCTTGTATACAATGTGAAATACTTTCATCCAACTGGTTAACACAGCCTTCATGTCATTTTCTTAGTTACTGTGTTAAGACATTTATATTCTACATTTAGAGAGATTCACATGTACCCTTGAATACATTTTAAAACTCAATGTGTATTTTTGAAAGCTCAGTGTTACAGCTCTGATCCACAGGTTGGGTTATAATGAATCAGAGTTCTGCAAATTATGTTGACTACACCCCCCCCCCACCCAAGCCAATTATTCTAGTTTGTCTATTCTGGGTTTTAGGGTTTTTTTCCCCTTTCCCAAACAACTATCTTGACTAAACTTTGTGCAGCTCCCTAGGGCCACTGTGCACTGCTGAGATGCTTCTCAGATTGCGCTCACACCCCAAGCTTAGTGTCTGAAGCAAACTTAATGAGCTCGTTTTACCGTCTTTCCTCTAGGCTTTGATGAAAATATTAAATCTAAGGACCATGACGGCATCCCTTTGAGTGCCATTGATTTTCCTGCATTCTGAAGTCACAAATAGCCAGTCTCTCAGTAGAATCCCTCTGTCAACAACATATTAACTGATCTCTGGAGCCACAATTCCATAGCTTATCAAAAAGCATGTCGTGGGGGCCAAAATCAGTCATGTTGCTATGGACACGGGTGACCATCTTTACAGATTTCCTTGACACTCCAAACCTGTTCATTTACTACAGAAGTAAACTAGGCTGTGCTCTTTAAAAAGTCATTATGTGAGTTCCCACCAGGTATTCTCAAACATGCCAGTAAATGGAGCTTATAATTAATTTCCTAAGAAAGCACCATATACAGAAGATGTGTGGCTCTTGGTAAGAGCAAGGACCACTGGGGACTCATTCTTCCTCCTCCAAGTCTATCTGAAGCATCCCCCAAAAGCAAGAACAACGGTATTTTAGCCAAAGGAATATAAGCCCAGAAGTATTTTCTTGTGTGATTTATTATAACCTTCAGTCACCTTTTATTGTCTTGTTTTTCCCTTTTTGAAAGTTGCTATGAAACAAACCCATCAACCAGAATCTGCCTTCAACATCTCCAGCCTTCGGGTATTAACCCATCAATGGATCTTCCTTCCTGTCAACAAACAGTCCGTCCTTATTCCCAAGGGAAGCCTCTGCCCTTCCCCTTTTTATAAGTGGCATTTGATTTTCTGGTTTTCTTTTATCTTGATTTCCATGTGATATGTTTTGGTGCTTTCCTCCCTTAGTCTACTTAAAATTTCCAGCTTTACAATATTTCAAATTAACATAGTGAGGTGGGGGCTTAGGTTGTTTTATTAGTAGCAGTATGTGTGTACTTATTTAATTCTCTGTTATTTCATAGGTAGATTTGTTTTGATGGAAATTCCACGTCCTCTTTTCACCTAGGACTTGACCCTTCTGAACTCCCCAAGGCTGTTTTCCTGTGGATGTATGTTAGTTGAGCACCAGTTACTTTGGCTTCATCATCTCCAATTAGTCCTAAAGAACTACTTTTGGTTCACGGCTAAGTAACAAAACAGAATGATCAGGCCCATGTCTCTAATGCTTAGGAGAAAAGTTGCCCTTGGTTTTGTCTACAATCGTAGTACCACAAATTCCATACTGTGCACCCCCCATACACACAAATAATTGTCTTTAATCAGTAAGTCTCTAATAGATAGAATATTGACAAAATAAATCAGAACAAAATAAAAAACACTCAACTGTTTAGCAATAAAGGGATCTTTTCTCTATTTGGGGGGAAGTGAGGAGAAAAAGATCAGGTGACTCAACTAACAGTTTACCATTCCGTTCCAAATGCTGTAATTAGTTTGGTCTCCTTCGGCCTTTCCACTTGAGATCTTGACACAGAAAATGACCTTCGTTTTGGTATCTCCCATTTCCTTTTAGGATAGGACTGTCCAAGAGAAGGCAAGACGGGGAATGTAATAAATGTAAGCAATGTAGCTTTCGTTACAGATTTTCAGTATATCTAGCCTGATTATAGTGTTTATCAATTCCATATGAATCCCTTGTGCATTCCTGAAGGAGAGACTGCTGTTGCTACAATGTCCAGAAGAATTAGATTATCTGGATGCCAATATCAGACACAGAAGGGAGAACTCGATTTCAGGGCTAGGCAACTTGAATTCAAATTCCATCATTTCCATTTATCTTGCTCAATGATCTCATTTTAAAATGAAGGGAGGAGATTCCATATATTATTTCTACAAATATGTATAGACTACGATACGTACTTCCTTGGGTGTAGAAAGGCCTCTTAGCCTCTCCCTTGATAGACTGTTCACCTAGACCTCCTGAGCCTGGATGGAGGTTTGGACCAGCCCAGTATGTTTATGACATAAGTCTGGGATCAGATCCTGTCACCGACTCAGTCTAACCCTGCTGCCATACAAAAAAAGGATAAAAAGCCAAATAGAAAATGACTAAAGATGAGACTTGTATGGATAGAATATAATACACATTGATGACAATTAAAAATAATCCTGAGTGCTGGCCATGTGCTTAATTCTGTGAGAAGAAATGTGGAAGGAATCAAACATACTGAAGGAGATGTATGTTTGAGTCGCGGTGTGGTCAAGACTACTAGCCTTGCTGGATTTAACAGGGGGATCACGTGAGTGAGGGGGAGCTTCAAGAAGGCAGATCACAGGTGGGCAGGTTTGCAAAGACACCATAAAATTGGTCCTGAACGTCAATACATGTCCACGCAGAAGGCCAACATCACCGCCATGCACAAATCACACAAAATAAAAAGGCATTACATAGAACAACAGTTCATTCATAGTACAACATGGTTTTACATACATTTATGAGAAAAAAGCACTGAAAATAAACCATTCAAATTATTAATAGGCAATATGCACAAAATATACAACATGAAAACAAGAAAAAATTAATAAACTAGAAAATAAGGCAAATGTAGAACAACTGAACAATTTAAAAACCAGTTATTTGAAATAATCAATAGCAGAAAAAGATGAACAATTTTAGGAGAAAGGATACTGGAAAAATAGATTTTAAAATGCAAACCCAGATAAGTTGTATCAGAGAAGTAACATTAGGAATGATCAAACAGATGACTAGGAAGAATATGTCTGGGTATAAACCTAGCACACACAAAGGAGATCTTTTAATCTTATAATAACAATATATAAATGTAAGTGATTCAATTTGCAAACAGAGGAAATGAAAATTTCAGAGAAAAATACAAATTAATCAAACAGACGCTTAAGTTTAGAGACCCTATATAGGTTAAATACTGTGTTAGAAACTTAAAAAGTCGTTATGTAACAGGATCCTATCGCATGTTTAAAAGTCATGTAAGATGGTTTCATGACAAAGTGAAATCCAATTTTCAAAAATTACCTACTACCTAAGTCATTTCACAAGGAGATGGGCAAATTCCAATTTCATTTCATTGTATGACTAAGCCTAACTCTGATACCAAGAACCAAACCAAAACAATGACAAACACAGGGATGAAAAAAAAACAAGAATAAAAAGCATAAACATAGGTATTTTGTCTATGCATGAGAAATTTCAAGTAAAACAGAAAGGAAATCCCGGGTTTATACTCTAATAAATAATCTTCCTGAATGTCACAGAAAGTAATCAACTTTCATGCTTTATAAGGATTCACCAGAAGCAGCGACTAAAAGAATATTTGTTTATATTAAATGGAGCAAATGAACAAGTTAGAAATAATGAGAAAACTGAACAACATGTAAAGGTACAAAATACGCTTACTAATTAAAGTCCGTGCTTTATTCAGATTATCTTATCCTTTACAATACAATAATACATTCTTTTTCTATTCTAGGTTCCTATTCTGGTTTAAATTTACTTGGCATGTCTCCTGAGGACCTTGTTTGTTTGTTTTTTTTTAATTTTTTATTGAATCATAGCTGTGTCCATTAATACTCTCATGGGGTACAGTGTGCTGTTTCTATACACAATTTGAAATACTTCCATCCAATTGGTTAGCATAGCCTTCATGTCATTTTCTTAGTTGTTGTGTTAAGACATTTGTATTCTACATTTGTATATCTCAGCAACATCCGCATACAAAAAATATATATAAAAATATGCAGGTTGCAGTAACAACAAAATCTATAAAACAGAGAGGAATAAGACCCCAAATTATTAAAGATCTATTTGTATAAAACCATAAAACATAAAAGAATACCTAAAAAAGGGAAAAACAAATATTCCTAGAGGCAGTGTTCGATATTTTAGAGATACGCGTTAACCCCTTTGTCCAAGAAACAAAGTCCCAAGGGTCTGTTTTATGGCTTATATCAAGGCCACTTAAAACAGGCCAACAGAGTAAAAGCAGGAAAAAAAGTCAGAGAAATTAAACGGAAATATGAAAGGAGATTTGTATTGCTAGATATCAAAACAACAGCTGGGTCTTGATATCCACATGGAAAATTCAATCATTGCCATAGGCCAGAGAGTTCCGAAATGGAAGGATTGGTATTTGGAAAATTAAAACTACTGAAGGGAATATAAACTAGTCAATAATTGTCATGCAATGAACTGGCAAGTCACATGAAATTAAAAAAATAAATTAGATCAGGCAGTGAAGGGATTTGGGGGGGTTGATCAAGGAGAAAGGTATGATCATAGATGGTAGCAGAACCTGATGTGGGTTCTCTGGAAGTTCTCCGGCAGGGAAGGGAAGTCCGTGCCTGGGATCTTCTGGAGGAAATGGTGCCGGGGCCACTGTCAGGACAGAAGGAGAGGTAGGGGACTCCCCGGGACAGGAAATCAGACAGGGGGCTTACAAGAATAGATGATAGTGGATGGTCCCTGGGTCAGAGCATTCTGAGGGCAGTAGAGGCCTAGGATCTTTTATTGGCCCTGGGTTTATCTGATCCCTCTCCAACAGAGGTTGGGTGCAGTTTTGCAGGCTCTGAATGGCTAAACATCTGCTTATTGGGTTATGTTCAAACCCAGTGGATGTGCTAAAAATTTGAGTTTGGCACTGGTTGGCATTTGGGCTAATAGAGCCCAGTCCATTGTGAAGATGGACAAGGCAGGAGCCAGGATGTGGGACCATTTTGGCTCATTGACTGTATACTATGGCCTCACATCACCTTTCCAAAACATCTGTCTATCATGAACTCATCTAAGATGCATGACAGAGAACTAAGAAAAAACAAGGCTAGAAAAGTATAAAGTTGAAGTTGATAAAGCCTAAGCCTAAAAGTTTTATAAGAAGAAAGGTTGAATTTGACTATATTGTTTAAAGTTCTGTATGGAGATTAATAATAAGGACTTATATTTATATAGCATTTGTGAAAATACTTCTATATTCCACATCATGCAATGTTCACTCAGATTTATAAGTAGCTACTGTTATTTCCATTTCAGAGTTAACTACCTAATTACATGACTCACCCACACTACAGTAATCTGCAGAGATTCCACATAAAGTTGTACAGTTTATGCAGTGCACACCTCCACCTGTGTGTGTGTGTGTGTGTCCTGGGGGCAGAAGGGCAGTCTCACAGATTTTGATGTGAGTTGCAGGGAAGCTGCACAAGTTAATTCAGCAGCTTTCTAGAGCTCCTAAACTCATTAAGACCCCCTCCACCACCACATCTAATATCCTAGAACCCTCACAGAAATGCATTCACCTCTCTACCTTGTAAACATGCAATTAGCATTCAAGGCTCAATCCAAAGTCAGCCTTCTCTAAAATGTCTTTCCTGGCCCAACCTGGCACCACCAACAAGGTAAAACCGACCTCTTTCTTCCCCAATCTCTCACTGTTCTTGCACAAACTACTCTGGCTGGAACTTCCACACTCCAGCTTGGTTAGGCGTGTCCTCAGGTGACTTCTGCAGATCACCGGCTGCTCGAGGACAAGAAGTCTTACTATTTGTCTTTGCATAAATTGATCCTGGCATAAATCCTGCACATCATAGCTGATAAATATTTATTGAATAAAACATGACAAAGTCCAGAGATATATTCTACTAGATGTCAATCCGCAAGATACTGATTGTCTTTGTGACATTATAAAACAAACATTTACTGGAGGGCATAGAAGGTGAAATATACTCACAGTTGTCTCATCACACACGAGCTGGTAAGGAGAGTGTTCTCAGCTATAAAATCTTTAGTTAGTCCAACACCCTCATCAGCGATACAGCTCAACATTACACACACTGCAACATTAACTTCCGTGGCAGTGCAAACAAAAGCATCAGCAAATAAGGTGATTATCGCACTGTGTATTTTTTTTAATTATTAAATGCAAACACTCCATGTACAATCATTCAATTGCTACTCACTGCCTCATGTCCAAAATGCTTCTCGTGTCCTAGAATGCTCCTTACCACCTGGCCCTGGTCTAGTTCTCTGAATCTACATCCTGCCAGCCCTCTCTACACCCCATTCCCACTCATGCCACACCACGGGTGCCCTATATTCTGATAAAATGTGTCAGTAGAAATTACAAGTTTGCAATGGAACTAACCCCATCTCAAGTCTTTCCATCATCTCACAACTTCATGCTTTGGCATTTTCTGTTAGCTCAGCCCAGAAAACGCTTCCTACTTTTGTAAGACTTCAAGCCTTTGCACGTAATGGAAATCTCAACTTAAAAGCCACATTACAGCTTCCCTGAAACCTCCTCCACTAACTCCAGAGGAATCCTGAGCTCCTTGCCAGTAACTTCTACGTTCCAAAATGCACTACTTGAATCCATGGTTTAACACAGAATTTGTAACTGTAAACTGAGCATTTAGTCTGGGCTGGACTGGTCACATTTCTCATCTATCTTTTGCCACTCTGAAAGCACGGATGGAGTCTTGCCTATTCCTGAATCTCTAATATTCAGGACAAGTAGGGACGGCAGTCAATAATAGCCACTTAACCAATGAGGATGCCGGAAGTAGCCGGACCATCAGGTTCAGGCCTCTCTTCAGTCACCAGTTATTATCTGGAAACGTTCACTGCTGCCTTCCACAGATGGGCCACGCCTGGGAATTTGTTTTTTACGCTGTTACTTTTCTTTGGTGGCCTAGGAAGGAAGCTCATGAGAAGAATCCCAGAAAAATCAACCTGTATTTCCCCATGTCTGTGGCCGACACAGGGCAGATGCTCATCCCAGGGCAGCTTCCTGGAAACAGAGCAACAGAAATGAGCTCCATTTATTAGCTTTTAAACAAATTTGCTCTGATGTTTTCTGATGATTACAAAGAATCTGCTGGATGATACTGCAATGGGATGACGCGATGTGTGGCTCCTTCTTTTTTCTCCGTAAATTATTCAGTCCTCCTCAGAATGCTGCGGGTAAGAGCAGTGGGCAGAAGAGTCTTAGCAGTATGCTCTGGGCTTAGATTAGGACAGAGACTTAATAATTCCACAACTCGAAAGCAACTTGCAAGATGAAAGCTGAATTTATAAATATGTGAGATACTCTGAACACAGAAGAAAGAAGTAATGTATTTGAGGTGGTTTTGGTGTTTTATCTCTCTGTCTCCCAAGATCAAAGAAAAGGGAATGATTCATCTGAGGAATCATCCACGGAACTGTGAATTTTGCTCCTACTTGAATTGTGTGTCATTCTGGCTCTACCTAAATTATTGAATGAATGCTAAAAATATTAAGAGAAAACAGAAAAAAAGTCTTATGTTTTTTTCCTTTCTAAAAATCTCTGCTTGGCTTTGGACACCATTTCTCAAAGTTGTAAGCCAAACTCTCCCTGTAAATATTCTTTGCAAACGAAATTTCCCTTACATGGCATCATTTCCTATTAAGGACATCCTTTATGTCTTATGTTTCTAAGAAATTATACAACAATCTTATATTTATGTAAAAATTTACGGTTCCCATTCATGATCTCCCCAGTTACTCCTAACATCTTGTATTACTTGGGAACATTTGTTATAATGTTGGTCTATATTAACTTAAGTCCACACTTTTTTCAGATTTATTTTTTTTCCCCAAAACCCTTTTCCTTCTTAAGGATGCCACCTGGGGCACTACATTTAGTTTCCTTGTTAGGCATCTCTGGGCTGTGTTCTTAAGCTGTGGAATTGGGGCACCTGTGACACACAGATCAATTTTTTCCGTATTTTTGATTCCTTGTCCATTTTGAGGCACATTGGTCAGATATTTTGTTCAATTTCCCTTTGTTGGTATTCGTCATGTATCTTTCTCATGATTAGACTGGTGTGATATGTTCTGGGGAAGAGGAGTGAAGAGGTAAAACGCCATTTTATCACACCATATCAAGGGCGTGTTCCACCAACATGACACCCCAGTGATGTTGACCGTGAGCACCTGTTCAGGGGACTGTTCATCGGGTCTCTCCACTGTGAGTTACTCTTCTTCCGCTTCCCACACTTTCCTTTGAAAGTCACTACGTGTAGCCCACACTTAAGGAATGGGCGGTTATGATCCTCTCTGTGCAGGCCTCAAATCGTCCCAGTTAGAAAGTTTACAAAATCATAAACTATTCTAAGAAAGAGCTAACCTATATAAACACTGGGGTTCTGGCACATCTTTCCGGACTGGAAAAGAAAAGGCACAGGTCTCTGATTTGGAGGAAAAGTGACTTCTTGCACATTCAGTGCTATCCTCCCTTTCTTGGCTGACTGCAGCTCATTCTTAAAGAGTTAATTCAATTTTGTATAACACTATAGGTAGTTTTTGAGGGTATAAAAGATGGGAAAATGAGTCAAGCATGGTGGCTCATGCCTGTAATCCTAGCACTCTGGGATGCCAGGGCAAGTGGATTGCCTGAGCCAGTGCAAGATGTCATCTCTAAAAATAGCCGGGTACTGAAGGGGGCGCCTGTGGTCCCAGCTATTTGGGAGGCGGAGACAAGAGAATTGCTTGAGCCCAAGAGTTTGAGTTTGCTGTAAGCTATAAC
>NW_003852464.1:3892542-3917289 GCF_000181295.1 Otolemur garnettii
GAATCAGCCAGTACTCATATTATATTTCTCGTTTAGAAAACAGGATTCCTACCAACTAAATCAACCTATTTGACAGGTCGTTTTGAATACCCATGAAGGGTCCAGAAGTGCCCATTCTCCATTAATATCTAAAATCCTTTTGTAATAAAATGTTTTCACTTAACCTGAAGTCTTTATCTAGTCAAAGCCAGAAACAAATGGTCAATTTATAGCTTGATGCAAAAGAAAGGAAGTAGCATTTATGGCGGTGGCTTCTCGGGTCCTGATCTACTTTCCATGAACACCCAGAATGAAGGGAGAGCAGAGTGTGTGTTAGTGTGTGTCTGAGTGAGCGGACGGTTGCTGCAATTGTCAGCAAAGGCCTCTCTGAGTAGGTAAGAATTGAGCTCCAGACCTAAGGTTCTGCAGGAAGATTCTTCAAAGTATAAAGAACAGTGGGTGCAAAGAGGTACAAAAAATGGAGGAAAAGGTCTCCCCAACCATCACTCTCCAATTTTTAAGTTAAGTGTTGCTTATAAAATAAAAATTCTGGTTATAGAAAGGACAATTGGAATACAGGTATGGCAGAGATTGCCTCGATGTTAAAAAATCTCATCTGTTTTTTCTTCGGGGAACTCGTCAAGAGAACACATCACAGACACCCATGCAGCAGGTATGGAATCTTATGAATAAATGATGTCCAAGGGACTCCGGTGGAAGTGATGAAAGGCATGTCTGGTCCATAAAAATCTCCCTGAATTATCCTTCATGTTTTTTCCTCCCTTTGGCAAAACTTTGAAAGGCAGGTGTTGAAGACTGCAGGGCCACAAGATGAAAGAAAAGTGGGTGCCTGAAATGGCATTGGAAATAGAGTACTAAGCTTATCAAAAACAGTCACTAGGACTTTGTAAGATTTAGAAAATAAATAAACTCCTGACAAGCCACCTAATTCTAAGATCTGCTGTCAGTGTTAGTCTCAAGTAATGTGCAAAGATTCATTTTGCTGTAGCTTTGGGTGCCACTCTACATAATATATTCATAGTGAAGCTGCCAGCAACTTAAGAAAATTAAAAACCCAGGGGAGAATCTTAGACGCAGAGAAATGACTTATGAAAGATAAAGAATCAAGTTGACATGCACGGGGAGAATGACAGAGTCACGTACCCACAGGAGAAAAGTTCATCTTTTATAACCCCCTGGCACAATCCTGACTTTAAGAAGGAGAGAGGGGATCAAGGTCTTTACAAATTTAAAAGTTTACCGGTGAAGTGACAGTGTGTCGTAAAAAGCAAATTTGCCCAAACAGTATAGAGACAAGATTTTCAGATCTGCACTGTGAGACTGTCTATGAATATAACATGAAAGAATATTATTTGAATTAACTGCGAGGAAAAGCTCGGGGTGTCTCCAAGGAACTTTCTATTTTGGATATGAAGAACTATGAAATTATCTATGGACCAGTAGTGATATCAATGAACTGTGAACCTCGGCCTTAAGAACAGCTCAAAGATTCCACCATAGTATCTGAACTCTTTCTCTGCTCGGGTTGACTTCTGAATTGTCTCGTGCCCCTTTTTCGGGTTGTTTTATTATTTATATTTATGGTTATATAGAGGAATTCTACAAGTCTTAAGTACATCATGAATGAGTTATTTCATTTTCCGAAAGCTTACTAAAACCAACAGTCTGAAATAGAACAGTATAATGTATGCACAAAAATTATATATAAATATATATAAATTATATATTTATAATTTATCTAACTCTTCTATTGAACCAGATAAATAACTATTAAATTAAACAATCAAATGAATCAATGGATAAATGAATTGGTGGATAAGTAAACAAAGTCATTATCTGCTCTCTGATACGCCCATACATTTCACCAACTCAGCTGGGGAGAAATTAGTCACCGCACAGACTATTTGATAACATCTACATCTTAAAAACCCTCCACCGACAGTATTTTTTCCACTTCTTAGTCCCTTAATATAATAATTTGAAGGCACAGCCTACTGACACTAATCCCAGTTCAGTTTGATGACTTGAGATTTGAAATGTTAGAAATAATTGTGCAGATGAGAGACAATAAGGGTGAGTGTGGGGGTGCTGGGGCTGCGATCTCACGTCTGTGCAAAGAGTGAAACCCAAACAACAAGAAATTACACAACTACAAGGCTGAGATGCCCAAGCAGATGTGAAAACTCAGGAGCAGGAAAGAGGCAACTGACTTCCTTCTTCCTCTCTTCCTTCCCTCCCTCCCTTCCTTCTTTCCTTCTATTGTGACAGAGTCTCACTCTCTGGCCCTGAGTCAAGTGCTATGGCATCCTAGCCAAACTCAAAGTCTTGGGCTCAGGCAATCCCCTTGCCTCAACCTCCCTAGCACTGCAGGGACTACAGGTGCCCACCACATTTTTCTATTTCTATAGGAAAGATGAGACCTCCCTCTTCTGGGTCTAGAACTCCTGAGCTCAAGCAATCCACCTGCCTCAGCCTCCCAGAATGCTAGGATTACAGGTATGAGCTATGGGCACCCAGCCACACTTCGGTGCCACTTATGTAATAAAACCAGTGTTCTTTTTTTTGAGACAGAGTCTCACTATGTCGCCCTTGGTAGAGTGCCCTGGTGTCAGAGCTCACAGCAACCTCAAACTCTTGGTCTTAAGCAATTCTCCTGCTCAGCCTCCCAAGTAGCCAGGACTACAGGTGCCTGCCACAACATCCGGCTAAAACCCAGTACTCTTATCAGATAGTGGCTTACTAAAAATGCTAAACAAAATGATCATTTTGTTTATTAAAATTTCTCCCATATATATTATTTGAAAGTTTTGAAAAGACTGCATATGGAATGATTTATAATTAAAACTTAAGGGAAACACCTGGTAGCATAAATATATACTTAAAACATTAAAACTTTTTTTTTTTTTTTTGAGACAGAGCCTCAAGCTGTCCCCCTGGATAGAGTGCCATGGCATAGCTCACAGCAACCTCTAACTCCTGGGCTCAAGCGAGTCTCCTGCCTCTGCCTCCCAAGTTGCTGGGACCACAGGCGCCCGCCACAACGCCTGGCTATTTTTTTTTGTTGTTGTTGCAGCTATCATTGTTGTTTGGCGGGTCCGGGCTGGATTCGAACCCACCACCTTACGTGTATGCAGCTAGTGCCTTAGCCACTTGAGCCACAGGTGCCGAGCCTAAAACATTATTTGAAGAAAAAACTGGAATAAAATACTTTCTCCTCTCCCCCTCCAGAAATCTCTTAAGATTATATCCATTTAGCAAATACATGAAATGTAACTTCATATAAAGTGAGAAATAATTTGACTATCATGTAGGATATCTTATATCTTGGGTGATATAGAGGAATTCTACAAGTCTTAAGTACATCATGAATGAGTTATTTCATTTTCCGAAAGCTTACTAAAACCAACACTCTGAAATAGAACAGTATAATGTATGCACAAAAACACTGATTTCTATGTAAATGTAGGCACTACTTCAAAAAACTGATTTATCTCCTAAATAATATATTAAGCTATTTCTGGACATTTTCATAATTCATTCTCTCTCTCTCTCTCACACACACACTTCAAAAATTAATAATCACAAAGCAAGCTTTATCGTCAAAATTTCAAAAAATGAATTATCCAGTAACACAGACTAAAATCTGCAAATAGAGTTTACAGCTCCCTAAAATTCATCTGAGGTAATCAGAAATTCAAGTTCATATAGACAAAGTCAATACTATTGGGGTTCTTTTCTAAACCCCAACACACGAGATGCAAACCAAACAGCTACAAGAACTACAGCCACCAATAAAAGCAACTAGAAGATATTTAAGCATTGGATCTCTGTAATTCTAATGTTTTCAGAAAGCTTTATGTCCTTTCATTCATCTTGGAAAAATATATTTCAATGAAACCATCATGGAAATTACTAAGAGATAACTTCACTTTTACTATTATGAAATGGGATATGGGGGGGGTGGATGGGGAGAGGGAGGGAGATTGGTGGGGTCACCTCTATGGTTTACCTTACAAGGGTACAAGTGAATCTTTCTAAAAGCAGGGTATGAATGTTTTAACTCAATAACTAAGAAAATGACATGAAGGTTATGTTGACCAGTTTGATGAGAGTATTTCAAAATGTATATGAAAACAGCACACTGTACCCCATGATTGCATTAATGTACACAGCTATGCTATAAGAAATTTTTAAAAAATGGGCTATATATAGATGAGAGAACCTATGTGTGAGTTAAATGGACTTGGATTTAACTTCTGAACTCTATAGCTTATTTTATGTCTAACAACTTCATAATAAAGAAATTCTCTGAGCATTACTTTTTATTAAACATTAAAAATTATCTTTGCCCTCGAAGCATTAAATTAGGCAAGATGTATGGAACAGATACAGAATTGAACCATGACTTTTTGTTGACTGAAGAGTGCCTGCAAGTATTGGGGTATTGTCTTATTAGAGATTTATCAATTTATCACACTAGAAAAGCAGGTTTTCATGTATGGAAAATAAATCTCATAAATGAAGGGCATATTCATAGTTTTCTTTTAATTTCATACTCAACATTGAAATTACTACAATAAATCTAGTGTAGGAAGCCTGTAACTCTTCATCGGAGCTGATCATTTAGGCTTTGAATGTCCCTTGAGACCTTGCTGAATTAAGACCTGTTGAACTTGTGGGAGCTACATTAAAACTGTTGACTGTACCCCACTGCACATCATACCCTGCCTCCCAAATAAGGAGGATGCCAGTTATAGTTTCTTTGACCCAATGGCATCAAGCATCAAATTTACATTACTCCTTCATGTTTTTATCTCCTGTGCTCAAAGCTTTGTTCATACAGATCAGAGTAAAGAAAAGTCTTTAAGGCATCAGTACAGGAACAATACGATAATATTCCGGCAAGATCTCTTATCTCCACCTTCTCATAATCCAGTGTCTTTTTGCATTCTTAATATTCACGCCATACATCTTCATGTTCTCTCGCCTTCCCGATATGTTAAAGTTTCATAGTTAATCAGGAATTTCCTGCCTGAGTCAGTGATAATATTTAAATATGAAAAATATTGAGTTTGACAATGGCCTTGCTATAGTAAATTAGCATCAGAGGACAGTCTCCAGGACGCATCCTTTGTTCTACCACACACACGCTTCTGGCCCTCCTTTGAGAAAACTACCATTTCAAGAGCCTGTAAACAAATAACTTGACGTGGCTTTCCACATGTAGAAAGAAACTATACAAATCCCATTTGGAAAGGGCCCCAGGACTCTACCCTTACCTGAAATCTGCCTCCTTGGGGTTCTTTGAATGAAATCAGTCCCCATCACCTCTTCCATCCTCTCATTCATGTTCAAGATTTCTCTAAATCTCCTACAAAGCTGATATGTTTAATTTTCCCCAATGTAAGATTTAGGGGGTAAAAAGGCAAAATGAAAAAACAAATAAAGGTTTTGTCCCTCTCCAAGGTCCTCAGCAGTTCTCCTGGTCCTGGACGGCCAGGGTCTTCATCTCTGCTGCAGTCACAGACCACAGGCCTCCAATTTTACATTTTGGAAACGTAGAAATGTCATTTCCGGGAGAGGCAGTCTACATGTAAGATCAGAGAGACCTACTTTCTGTGAATATCATCAAGATTAAATGCACTTAAATACTATCTGTCAGCCCTCCACCAGCAATTCACCGGACCACCTTTATTACGTATTTGGTTCAAATGTTCCCTTGTTGAAAATTTAAAAATAACCTTCTCCTTCTCTCTTCCCCCCTCTCCCTCTCCCTTTTTCTCTGTCTCTCTCTATTTCCAGATAAATACACAGATACACACATATAGAGACAAATGAGAGAATTTTATATCACACACGCACAAACAGCCCGAGGCAGACAACTTGCTAAAGGATATTACTCTAATTATCATCTCTACACCATTCTCCCCAGAGCCCACAAACTAAAGTCTGAAATTATGAAGACAGAATACGGGAGAAATGTGCCTTCTGCAAAGTATAACACCCCAGTAGCACAATTCCCTTTCCTATCCAAATGGAGCTAAAAACAGGCCATATTCACTCCGAAGTGAAACGAGTTACTTTCTTCAAATTAACAGACGAGTTTACAATGAGAAGATCGGGGTGAAGGAATTTCTCTTTTACTAAAATAATTAACCAGACCCAAGCTAGATTAGATCTCTTCTAAATGAATTACAACTACCCAGTTATTATAAGAAATGAGTGTCATCTTTTGCCCTTGTCAATCTTTTTTTCCCCTAAAAATATAGAAATGTGACAGCCCTAGTGTTTGAGCAGCCACAGATTTTTCATTCAAAGTTTGCATCTTTTTTTTTTTTCCACATAGATCTTTTGATACAGCCAAGCTTGCCTCTTAAATGTTCCCTGAATCTACAATATTCTTTCCTGCTACGAAATTTTGCCTAAGTTTTGGTTATCCAAAATGTTACTTCTTTCCTTTGTGTTTCCTTCTTTCGGGAATATATTTTGAAATCAGGAATATAAATTTTACCTTAATCTAAAAATCTATTTTTTATTAAAAAGACTTAGGAACTAGAGTAATTTAGAGTAAAATATGTAAGTCCTAATACACTGTACCATATAATACAAGCTTACTGTAACCCTTAGCGTGTTTTAAGTGGTTTTTAGAACCTCCAACTAAAATCACATAGTTGGTAATTCATACTATACATTTTTTTTTTTATTAAATCCTCGCTGTATACATTAATGCAGTCATGGGGTACCATGTGCTGGTTTTATATACAATTTGAAATATTTTCATTAAATTGGTTAACATAGCCTTCATGGCATTTTCTTAGTTATTGTAAGACATTTATATTCTGCATTTAGTAAGTTTCACATGTACCCTTGTAGGATGTACCGTAGGTGTGGTCCCACCAATTACCCTCCCTCCTCCCATCCTCCCCTGCCCTCCCTCTCCCCATTCCCCATATTCTTGGGCTATAACTGGGTTATAGCTTTCATATGAAAGCTATAAATTAGTTTCATAGTAGGACTGAGTACATTGGATGCTTTTTCTTCCATTATTGAGATACTCTGCTAAGAAAAATATGTTCCAGCTCCATCCATGTAAACATGTAAGAGGTAAAGTCTCCATCTTTCTTTAAGGATGCATAATATTCTATGGTGTACATACCACAATTTATTGATCCATCTGTGGGTTGATGGGCACTTGGGCTTCTTCCATGACTTAGCAATTATGAATTGTCATACAATAAACTCTATTCCATTTACACTAGTGCCAAAGAAGATGAAATATTTGGGAGTTTACCTAACAAAGGACGTGAAAGATCTCTATAAAGAGAACTATGAAACTCTAAGGAAAGAAATAGCTGAAAACATTAACAAATGGAAAAACATACCATGCTCATGGCTGGGAAGAATCAACATTGTTAAAATGTCCCTACTACCCAAAGCAATATATAATTTTAATACAATTCCTAGTAAAGCTCCACTGTCATACTATAAAGATCTTGAAAAAATAATACTTCATCCTCTATTTTTTATACAAAATTAGGCCCACAGTTTATAGCATCTACATTTATGATTTCTTTTATAAATACCTTTTCATTGCTATTGAAACTGATGCGACCTTTATATCCAACAGTTATCTCAATAGCTAGGCAGCAATTAGCATGGACCAAAGAATTGGGAATTATCTAATACGATAATTAGATACTCTCTTTATCTGGCATTTGAAATTTTATGCTTATTCTCTATTTCTTTAAGAATTTTACATTTGATGGGGAAAATTAAGGCAAAAACGGAAATTGAGCTGTAATTCTGCAACCATAATTTACTCCAAAAAATGACTTCATCCTGTATTTTCTTTCCTTGAATGCTCTTTTTTTTTTTTGGCTAAATTCTACCAAATATAGCTTTCTCATTCTAAATAGCAGTCGAATCAAATAACTATTAGGGTGTGGCTGGAGGTGAAGGGAGGTATTACAAGTAAGCAAATAAGTGATTTATATAACCCATGTTCCTCAAGGTAAATATGCAAAAAATATATATGTAATGATACACCATCATCATCCTAATAAGTTATGAATTACATAGTAATCATAAGGCCTTGCATATCTATACTAATCTATATCTTACACTGAAAACACCAGGCATGAAGAATGGCTCTATATACTTCTTGGACAAATTGTCAACTTAGATGAACTGTTCATTCCAAGTCGTATTTTGAAATCTTTTCTTTTTCTCCATTCAGCAAAAGTAGTAAGTGGCTGGAATTTCTCCCCGGAAGAAAAGAAAGCCTAGTTTTTTGTTTGCTTATTTTTTTTTTTTCCTTTAGAGCAGAAAAGGGACTGATGGCCAGAGAACCAGCATGGCCACAGGGCAAGCAAGGAAGGACACGGCTTTGCTTCATCTCTTGATGTTGAAGCAACAGGAAATCAGAGCCGCCCTGGCCCAGCTGTGCTTCCAATTTCCTGAAGACAGTGGCTTAGCCTTGGTGTCTGCTAAGACTATCCCAGAACCCTTGTAAGATAAACCATAGAGGTGACAAGTGATTCTTTCTAAAAGTAGAATATAAATGTCTTAACACAATAACTAAGAAAATGACATGAAGGCTATGTTAACCGGTTTGATGAAAATATTTCAAATTGTATATGAAAACACCACACTGTACTCCATGATTGCATTAATGTACACAGCTATGATTTAATTTAAAAAAAGACTACCTCAAAAGCACAGTCTGATCCTGGGCTTCTCAAACTTCAGAGCACATTAAAAAGTCACCTAGGACATTCGTTTAAAAGTGCCAATTCCTACTCCCCCGTCCCACAGCCTCTCAGTCTCTGGCGATATAGGTTAGGGGGCCTCTCCCTAGGGAGACTAATTTACCTATTATCCAGTTTGCACAAAAGTCTAGACTGCGTATTCTAGTTCTTCAAGTTCAGTACAAAATGATTTGGGGATCCAACGTATGACATCGACAGGTGACAGTCAAATAAAGATGCAAGCTGAGGTTCCTGGTCAAAAGTCACAAATGAGACCCAGCTGTGGTTATCTTCCAATTAGTCTCATTCGGCCTATATACAGTAACCCTAATGAAAAGGACATCTGCGATTTGTACCCTAACCCTAACTTTTAAAGGGCCAGTTTTATTTAGCTGTAAGGGGATTATGATAATTGTAAAATCTGCATCTGCCTGACCTCGGGCTGCTTTCAAGGCAGCATCATACCCCTCGTATGGGAATTCATTTGATCTAAGTCTGTCACAGAGCATCCTAAGTTTAGAGAGACCTGTTCTAAACTATTTCTGTGAACTGAAGCTTCATAGATTTCTCCCTCCTGTGATTCATGTTATCACATAAAATGGCTATATCAAAACCAAAAAAAAAAAAAAAAAAAACTTAGATCAAACCAAATTCAGAACTTTTCATCTCACATCCATAATCATTTTCTCCTGCTCTGGTAGGTTGTCAGGCTGGCAATTTCTATAAAGATCGTGGTGATCGTCTCATTAGGTGAACGCCTTTTCATCTGCTGACAACTTTATACTCAAGCAACGCTGAACTGTTTCTAGTTCTTTGCACACATCATGCTGTTCCATAATTACCTAACTTTGCCCAAACGGTCCCCGGTGCAGGAATCTTCTGGATTCCCTGTATTATCTGCCGAAATTCCTTTTCCTTGAATATCACTCCCCGGGGGCCTCCCTTCTCTACACTCCATCTATATTATTTATTTATGGAACTAGTCTCTCCCCCAACTCTGAGCACTTATAAAAAAAATCAACACATTTACCCCACATATGCATAAATGTATTCATGATCTATGCACATATGCATATGACTTCATCAAAGGAAAAAAAAAATCACGAGTCCTCTACATCTGAGTGTCCTCACGTGTCTCCTAACTGTGCCAGATGCTAAATGATCGGGAACTAACCTGAAACTGAGGATTTCAAAGTGACTAGTGGTCTTACTAATTCCATTTGCACTATATTCATAAGAACACATTAACTAGAAATTTAGCAACAATCTGTAACTATCATGCCCTTATCCCAGATAGCTCAAGGCAATGATCTACGACCAATGTAACTTTTATTTTTCATCCACATTTTCTCTCCATAGGAGGATGTTAGGGCAGTTAGACGTGTAGACAGCAGAGCCAGAATGAGTTCAAATCCCGACTCTGCCTCTTCAGCCACTGTGTGACCTTGGTCAAGGCATTCACCGCCCTCTGGGGCCTCATTCTGTTTTGTGTGGAATGTGTACAATAACAATACTTATCTCACTGGATTTTGGTGGGGATTAAGGGAGTGAAGGCACGCAGAGTTTTTAAAACAACACTTAGCACCTAGTGAATTTTCAACACTGGCACTTTTGTGGTTAATAAATCCATGAATGTTACACCTTTGATAAGAACCATGTATATGAAGTAACCTTGGATATATTTTTATTCCTATCATCTCTATTCAGTATCCAACATGTTTTCCTGAATAAATTCAGATGGATTTACGTCCTAGCTTCTTTATTCCCCTACTTTCACTAAATAAGCTACGTGGGTAAAACTACATAATTTATCTAAGTTAACACCGTCCTGTAAAAGTATAATTATGCAAATTACATGCATAATTTTAAGTTTTCTAACAGCCACACTTAAGAGTCATAGAACATTTAAGTGAAATAAATTTTAATAATCTATTTTCTTTAACCAAGTACATTCAAATATTACTTTAACCTACAATCCATGTAAAGGTTATCAATGTCCAGTGTGCATTTACAGGTACAGCAAATCTCAATTAGGACCGGACTCATTTCTGGCACTGGCTGTGCCCTGCAGTGGCCTGGGGCTGTTCTCTGGCAATGCCTTTGTTGAGTCTGAGATGCCCTTTCCATTAAATCACTTGCAATTTTTAGATCCGTCACTGGGTGGTGCTAGAGCCAAACACAGTCCAGCTCCTTGAGTAAAAGTTTGTAAAATGCTGTAGTTGGATTTTACGACGCCAGGTGCCCTTTGCTATGCTGAGTACAAATTCTACAAAGTAGTTACCATGGAATTAACAGGATAAAAATTAACATCTTATCATAAGAAACCAGCCATACTCAAAAGCAAAGAAATTTCAATGCTCCTCTGATGGCTACCCTGACGTTTGCCAGGTCTATTTTATATTCAAAGCTCCGAGGTTTAATTCTGAGGAACTAATTCTTATAATGTGCCTAAGTGCTCCAGATACACATAATCATATATACATATATATATATATCCCTAGACATGTTAGGTGTTTCAATCACTTGCTTAGCACTATATTTTCTTTAGCTATATTTCTTTTTGAGTTACAATCTGGATCAACACTTCACAGTATATGAAAGACTTGGCATCGGTCCTGAAGGTGAGAATAGATGGGTATTTATTTTGTTGGCCAAAAAAAAAAAAAAAAAATTAGAAACAATGTCATATTTTCACTGAAAGAGGATGCACTTGAAAGATACATGTGTTCTCATCAGCTGCAACAGAAACAGTCCTCAAAGGAACAATTATAATTAAAGAAATTCCTAACTACATTTCTATAACCAACTCAAAGTTGTCTCAATCTTTATCTACTTTATGATGTTCTTTGCTTCATAGCCCAAGAACACATATGCAAATAACTTGGTTCTATCCTCTATATCGGAGATGGCACCAGGCTTTTTATATTGCAGAGTTCCTATGTCTTTCACCAGCAATGACCCTCTTCCACCAGCTGAGGATCACAGTGTGGCAGGCACTGCTGGCCGCCTACCATCCAATCACCCCCTGTTCCCTGTTAACATAGCTCAGAATGTCCTCGGCGCAGCCACCTTCCCAGTGTCCGTTGAAGCTAGAAATGGCTGAGACGTAACGCAAATTTTTGTGATATAAAAAAAGTTTTCCAGGAGAACCTGGGGACACATTTTCTCTCTTTGTAAGGGATACACAGGTCTAGTGTCACTCTTCTCTTCCTCCTGCCTTGAACGTGCACAGTGCAGTTGACACAGCTGTCTGCTGCCACCAGGCAACAAACCGAGAGTGGGGAAGGGGGAACCGTGAACAGCAGAGCAAGAGATTCCGAGTCTTCTTTTTTTTTTTTGAGACAGAGCCTCAAGCTATCCCTCTGGGCAGAGTGCCGTGGCATCACAGCTCACAGCAACCTCCAACTCCTGGGCTCAAGCGAGTCTCCTGCCTCCGCCTCCCAAGTAGCTGGGCCCACAGGCGCCCGCCACAAAGCCTGGCTATATTTTTTTTGGTTGCAGCCGTCATTGTTGTTTGGCGGGCTGGGCTGGATTCGAACCCACCACCTTAGGTGTATGTGGCTGGCGTCTTAGCCACTTGAGCCACAGGCAGCGAGTGGAGATTCTGAGTCTTAACAGCACTGCTGTGAGCTAGTGCACCACCAGGAACCACCTTCCCCCAAACTTGTTACATTAATATGAAAACACATTACTGGGAAAGGGGGGGAGAATTAAGGGGAAAAAAGAAATGTAAGTGTATTTATTCCCATTGAACTACGCACTTAAAATAATTAAGAGGGTACATTTCATATATATATACATATATATGTATTTTAATCTCAGCAAAAATTAAGAAAAATTATTTATGCCATTTTAGTTCGTGTGAAGTTACTTATAGCTAAGTAGATTCTTCACATGAGCGTCTCCCGCCTCTGCTCCTAACACCACCACCCTTGTCTCCATTCAGTAGCAATTTCCAGGTTCTCCCCTCACAGAGATTCTTTCTCTCTCTGATGGGTCAGTGCACACGGAGCAGAGCGGGAAAGTTCACCCCCCAGCCAATAAGTACATGTCACATTATTACATCATAAATATGAGTCATAAGTGGATGCGAAGGTGAGATTTCTATGAAAACTAGAAGGGAATCAAACCAGATAGGGATGTTAGCCAGCTTTGGGGGATCTCAACATTTCACAAAGGCTTTTTGCAAACCCTCTTTTCACTTAACCCC
Organism: Otolemur garnettii; assembly: GCF_000181295.1. NCBI lineage: Eukaryota > Metazoa > Chordata > Mammalia > Primates > Galagidae > Otolemur > Otolemur garnettii. The sequence continues at coordinate 3,905,500 of NW_003852464.1, forward strand.
ACGACAGCATTGCCCAGAAGGTATGATGAATATTTGCTTTATACGAGTATGGAAATCCAACCTTTCTGCACGGGAAGGTCACATATCCATTATGATGCAGACTTGCTCCTGGAGTTGTGGTATGACAATACCATAAATAGGTATTGGGTTACAATGAAAGTTCTGAGATACACAAAGGTCAAGAAATGTAAAATTTGCATAGATAGAAAGAAACAAATGAAACCCTCCCAACAACGCCAATAAGCTGAGCAACATGTGCACAGGTGCATCAGAAAGGACACTGTCGACTGTGTTTCATGGTAGTGAATAATGGACCATAATAGAGTCTGTCTCAGAACTTTCATAGTGACCCATGTTTTATTTCTACTTAATTCCATTGCTTGTTGGGATGATGCTAAAGACTAAATTTTATAAGCATGTACTATGTGCTACAGGCATTTTCTGGATCAAATGTTCCCTACACTATTTCATTTCATCCTCATAATAACCCCAGAGATTAGTACTACTTGACCCCTGCTGTGGAATGTCCACTGACAATTCACCATCCTTACTCTCATGAGGTTGTATTTCTACTTTTTGTTCCTAGGATGCTAGATTTTTCTCTAAGCCAAAATCAGGGTTCCAAAGTGGACAATCCCCCTTCCTGGTTTTTGTTATATTTATTCCCATTGTCCAGAGATATAAACACCACCTGCATTAAAGAATAATGATCGGTCTCAATCCACGGAAAGAGTCAACATTAAACCATTTGACTTTGTTTTCACCTTGAACTGATGCAAATGAATTCTGACTCTGAAAATCTGTGCCTTAAATGAACTCATTGGATTCCTGAATGTTAAATTAGCTTACAGTTTTCTTTCACCTCCAAGAAGAAAGCTTAATTTAAAATGTATTTAATAAGAAAACTGTGCACTTCAAAGATAAGCAAACGGTTTATGTGGTTTAAAATAAGACCTTTGTACTTATTTTATGGATACACTTGATACTTTGCCCTTGGGGGAAAAAATATCAGGCTGATTTAGGCAATGGGTGCTTTCTCTTGGAGGTAAATATGTAAGTTATTCCTTTCTGTTCTAGTGTAGAATAGAACAGCATGGGTCCTGGTTTTAACCAAATCCTGACATGTTCCAGGTATAAGACCTTGAATAAGTTGCTTATACTCTTTAAGCCTCAGTTACCTTATCTCTAAAATGGAGCTAATATGTTGGCTGTTCATTTTGAGTTGGAATTTAAATAAAGGCATGGATTTAAATTGTCTGGAACACGTCTGTGCTTATTATGCATTCAACAAACATATTTCACATTCTTCCCTCCTAAATCTCCGAAACTAACTTGGTTACTTTAACCTTGCTTCTCAGGCTTGTTAGGTTTTGAAATAAAGGCATTTCTTGGTATCTGATACTAGGGAACTGTGTGTTAAAGAAACAATAACTAAAAGTCATTTTTAGGATCTAACTAAAACGTATGTGACCTAAAGGAATAGTATACCCTGCATATTTTAATGTCATCGTGTATGCTCCTGGAAGCCAGGTTTTATTTATTTGCATTCCATTTTTAAGCCTTGATGAATGTCCTGGTGCTGGGGGGGAATGCTTCAAAATTGGTAAATACCCATATTGCATTATATAGATTGCAAAACTATAAGGTGGTATTTCCAAAGAAGGTTGGAGAGATCTCTCCCTTTCTATCTAAACATTTTTCAGTTCTTTTTGAATGATACTTGGTTAAATTGTACAGAAGGTTTATGTTTGCTAACAGTTTTCCTCAATCCCTAGTCGCATTCTAGTTGTTTTTACCCCCAAACAGCAATCAGCCAGCTCACTCTAATTGCAGGGTGGGCAAGAGGAATTTATGCCATCTGCGGAGTGGTAATGTGAAGGGGGCATTTCTGACTTTCAGAAAGTAATACACCAGAATTCACTGCAAAGAATTGATTTGGTGGTTTTGGAAACTTCCCTGTCAGTTCCTGTGCCATCTTTTGCACAACCCTCTCAATCCTGCTTTATTGTTTGCATTTATTTATATTGAGACAGAGTTTCTCCTTGTGGCCCTCGGTAGAGTGCCATGGCGTCATAGCTCACAGCAACCTCCAACTCTTCGGCTCAACGGTTCTCTTGCCTCAGCCTCCCCTGTAGTTGGGACTACAGGCACCTGCCACAAGGCCTGGCTTTATTTTTTTTTTTTGTAGAAAGGAGGTCTCTGATTGTTCTCGAACTCCTGAGCTCAAGGCAATCCATCTGCCCCAGCCTCCCAAGGTGCCACGATTATAGGTGTGAGCCCCGCCTAGATATCGTTTTATTACTATTAAGTGTCCCTATTAAAATTCCAAAACAAATTTCAATTTGATTTTGTATCAGTAAAAGCTAGCATGATACATGACACAGGCTGGTATTTCTTCAACAATTTCAGTGGAAGGAAAGACAAGAAAAAAGAAAGAATGGAAGGAAGAAAAAAAAGCAGGGACACAAGAAGGAATAAAAAAGGACTCTCCTTTATAGAATCAAAATTGAAAGCGCATATTGATTTCCCTAAGCCAGGCTGCGTTTCTGGAATTGACCACAGTTTGAATTAAGCTGCTCATGACCCCATCAGTCAATAAAACAACCCTATTAAAAATACCACCACTGCTCTCTCAATGTGCAATGACTTCACTTAACATCACTCTTGGTCTGAAAGCTTTTTATTTTAATGTTTGTCATTTTTTAATAGAATTTGAGGCATTGTAAATGACAATTGCTCCTTGGTAAAACATGATGACCCCAAAAAAAAAAAAAAAGTAAGACGCTAATGTTTTATTTTGTATTTGTCCACAGTGGGGCAGCAGAGACTTAAAATTTTGGAAGAGTCGCCAATGGAGGAAAATTCATTCGAAGACTGATTAAAGCAGACCCTGGTCGCAGAGGTGCTCTCATATATGAGGGTGAAATGGCAATTGATTCAACTGTGCTTCTAACTCTCCGACAAAAGAAAACATTGGTTAATGAGCTTCTTATGATTGTTGTAAGATACCCATGGACTCCAGTGAAGGCTAAAGATCCCTCTTGGCTTTCAGTGGGCACAATCTATTGGAAATGTGAATATCTCTCTTGAAATTGATAAAAGTAAACTGATTTACTGGATGTTATTAATGTACTGAAAGAATGTCTAATTAACTGTTACAAATCTTTATTAAACAATGAAAACAATCTTTCTTCATGGCATACCTATGACATGTAAACAGAAGCAATCCCACGGGGTTGTTACAGAGAGTAGATGAGACGGTGCACCAGGCAGCGCCTGGGGCCTGCGGGGAGCCAGCAGCGGGTAAAAGCTGCCATATTATTACTAATCCGTCTACGGCTCCCATGATACCTCCAGTGCTAAGATACTGCTCTGCTGCAGGTAAAGAAACACAAATCACTAGGAAGACATCCCTGCTGTGAAAGATTTCTTCTCCAGCAGTAGAGAAGAATGTGTAATTAAATAACCATGTTATCCTGGGACAAGGGAACAGGGTCATCCACTTCCATGCACGGCTGGGACATGGAGATCCCAAACCTTCCGCTCTCAACACACTGTCTGCGTGAGTAGCACTCAACCGCTCTGCTGCCTTCATTCGTTTTAATCTGTACTATTTAAGGAGACTCATGACCAAATAACTCGCTAGGTCATTACTATCAAGATAGAAACTTCCTGAAAGAGCCACTAACTCAATTCTAGGAAACATCAACAGACAACAAACCCATTTTCGCTTGATCTGCAGCTTCTATTGCTGATATTTAGGGAGCCATCATGGGATAGATCAGCACTATAAAATAGCACATATAAACTAGGAGAGGAGGGCGGTACCAGTGGCTCAAAGGAGTAGGGTACCCGCCTCATACACCGGAGGTGACAGGTTCAAACCCAGCCCCAGCCAAAAACTGCAAAAATAAAATAAAATAAAATAAATAAATAGGAGAGGAATATTTATCCTCAGAATACTTATTTAGAAGCATAAAGATATCTGAAAGATTATTTTATATTTTCTGTCTTCTTCATTAGAAGTGAGATCTCATACTCGAAGCCTGTGAAGATATCACTGTGAATGCAATTCTTTAATTTGTAACTACAAAGGAATAATCAGCTTCATACCAATGCAACAAATTTTCCTATAAATATGCTTATCAGTTAATAACATTATTTTTAAAACAGAAACGTACCTTAAGAAGAGACATTTAATCCCTGAAATCTTTTTTTTTTTTTTTTTTGGCTAGGGCTGGGTTTGAACCCACCACCTCTGGCATATGGGGCCAGCACCTTACTCCTTGAGCCACAGGTACCACCCCCTGAAATCTTTAAGATGAGGAAAAGAGACCCAGATTGTTCATGTGACATACAGCAAGTAAGAGAAAGACTGGGTCACAATTCTATTTTATAAGAAGTATTATACTATAGTGTAATACATTTTTTTCAAACTTGAATGATATGCAGACTTAATTTAAAAAGAAGATCAAAGGACCATTTAATACACCTATAAGTCCTTTACCACTGGCATAATAAAATCAGAAAAACATGAGTTTGAATTCTATATCTATCTTTTACTATTTGCATGATTTTGTTTAATTTATTAAATAATCTTAAACACATCTCTTCAACCAGTAGTAGCATTTTCCCTTGCGGTTGGTTGTGAGAAGTGAATATTATAACACAGGCAGATGATGTAGCCTTCCCATGGCATGAAGTAAATGTTCACTGCAACATTTAAAATCTTCACCTAAATCAGCCCAGTTGGCAGGGCGCTGGCCATATACACCAAGGAGACAGGTTTGAATCCAGCCCCGGCCTGCTAAACAACAATGACAACTGCAACAACAACAACAACAAAAAATAGCTGGGTGTTGTAACAGACACCTGTAGTCCCAGCTACTTGGGAGGCTGAGGCAAGAAAATCTCTTATGCCCCCAATTTGAGGTTGCTGTGAGCTGTGATGCCACAGAACTCTACCAAGAGTAACAGCTTGAGAATCTGTCTCCAAAAAGAAAAAGAAAGAAAACAATCATGGCAATACAGGGCGACTTGCAGCGTACCTTCAACTGACAATTACTATCTCTGCATGCACAAGCTTCTGCGATGCCTGGTAGAAGACTCAAACTAGGAGGCGTCTCATAACAACTGCTACCATTTGTTATGGAGTCTGCTGAATGAATACGTCATCCTATTTATTCCACACAAAAGCTTATGGAAGGCATTATGATCCCCATGTCACACATAAGACGACTGCAGCTCTGAAAAGTTGGGAGCCTGCCTCCAGGTCATACAGCTGGTAAGATCTAAACATGGGATTTCCCACCCCAGGTCTTCTGGATTCCAAATCCTGCACTGATTCCACTCTCTCTCTGGTTTTACATCATTCTTTGCCCCTGAATTTTGAACAAGGTAAAATGTGGCACGCACACACTCTGTCCAACATTTATCAAGTATCCATGAACTCAGTAAAGTGTCCAGACAAGCCCATGAGACGCTCAATATGTGAGCACTTAAGACTCAAATTCAGCATCACCTGAGAACTCAGTAAAAGAAAAATGCTACCTCCTCATTTGTTTTCCTTAGCAGCCTGTTCTAAGACTCCTAAGATAAACCATTGTCTTCACAGTGGGAGAAGATTCTATCCTCCCCAATCATCACAGAAACACACGTGCCAAACAGCAAGCCACAGGCGGGAGCCACAGCAGGTGCGGCTGAGCAGACAGTGCAGTGTGGAGCAATCAGACTGCTGAGCCCTGAGGCTCTCAGTCACACGCAGCTCTCAAGCCTGCCACTCAGGGAAGCCCGAGGATATCAGAAGGACATGGCAGGGTAGGTAGGCCCTCAGGATTGGGGGAGGGGGGCAAGCAAAACCATGCCACGGTGTAGAAAGTGTAGGAGTCTCAGGGCAGTGGCACCTGTGGCTCAGTGAGTAGGGGGAGGGTGGTGGGTTCGAACCTGGCCCTGGCCAAACTGCAACAAGAAAATAGCCAGGCGTTGTGGCAGGTATCTATAGTCCCAGCTACTCAGGAGGCTGAGGCAAGAGAATCGCCTAAGCCCAAGAGGTGGAGGTTGCTGTGAGCTGTGATGCTATGGCAGTCTACCAAGGGTGACAAAGTGAGCCTCTGTCTCTTAAAAAAGAAAGAAAGAAAGAAAAAGAAAGAAGAGAAAGTGTAGGAGTCTTTTGTCTGGATCAGGAATGGAGTCCTGCTAGGCTTGTATCTGAAATTACACAATAGGATGATGCCCTGTAAGTTGTCCGTGTGGTCTGAGCAGATCAGCCACTTCCTTTGAAAAGCAGATCACAAGGCATGTGGTCTAACTGCCACGGTATACTTGGGACACTAAAGTAAAGACTTAATAACCTCTTGATTTGCCTGGAGCCCAAGGGGAAAGACTATGATCCCCGCCCAAAATCATGTTTAGAAGTAACAACAGCTAAGATCTGAGTGCCTCTTAATGAACCATGCCCTGTTCTAAACACTTTAATTAATTCATTTACTCCTCCCAACAAGGCTATGAGGAAGTATCCTTATTACATCCACTTAACCCAATGAGTAAACTGAAGAACGGGAAGGTTGAGCGATTGCCCAAGGTCATCGCTGTGGACCAAATACTTAGGTCTCCTCCAAATTCACATGTTGAAATCCTAGTTCTCAATGTGACAATACTCAGAGGCAGGGCTTTCAGAAGTGATGATGACAGAAGATAAAGCCCTCATGAATGACACTGGGGCTCTTACAAAAGCAAGACCTCAGTGAACTCACTGCCTCCTTAGCCATGTGAGAGAACCTGGTGAAATCAGAGGTCTGCAACCCCAAAGATGGCCCTCACCAGAATCCGACCTCATTGACACCCAGATCACAGATGCGCAGTCTCCAGAGGTGTGAAAAATGAATGTCTGTCTTTAAGCCACCCTAGTCTGGTATTTTGTTAAAGCACCAGGAACTAAGGCACACACACAGAGCCAGGAATTAGTGCAGCTGGGATTTGAACGCAGGTGCCCGAGTCCCCACCCTCAACCACTACATCACACTAAAGTAAATAGTATCTTTCGTTCACAGGTCCTACCTAAAATTCAGAGAATCATTATCTTTCCTGGGGACACCTACTCAGAGGGGAACTCAGAACAGCACAATGCTTGACACTCAGTAAATGTGTTACGAAGAAGTCCACAGAGGAAATTTTGGAAGATCATTTGTTCCTCTTTTTACCTGAAACGCAGAGAGTTCATGTTAAGTGAAAAATACTCTCTGTTCACCTGAGAAAATAATGTAAACAAACATTTCTACCGGTCTTGTTTGGATACGCTTTATCCCCAAAGTGTGATGTTAATAGACTATTTCAATTTGGGTAAGAAAGATTCCGGGGGTGACTTTTATGTATGCTCTTGAGGCTGACAAAGATCCTGGAGCATTCTTAATTTATTCCATTATCTTTTAATTAAATTGCCCTGCATTATCACTTTGGAAGTGGAATTGTGAACTTGTTGGAGCAGAGGATTTGGCATCCGGTCCTTTTTTCATAATAACTGCATCTTCTTCAATTCATCTGTCCTTCAGAGTTTTATCTCTTTCGTGCCTCTAATTTCCATGTACAACTAACTCTACGCGGCTTTGAAACCTGGTAATTCTTGAACAATCCAGCAGCCCACAGAGGCTTCCGAAGGCATCCAAAATATTTTCATTGAATATTCTAAGCGAGAAACTTAATGAAAACACCTTTCAGTCATTTTCATGCCCAGGGCTAAGCCCTGTCCTGTGTACTTCAACCTGGATTATCTCACGTTATTGAAAAGGCAACTGCCTTCCCATGCAAGATGGGGATAACGACAGTCCCTCTAATTGGCACATATGGTTGGTGTAAGGATTCAGAAATTCATTGCAGAAACTTGGTGAGCAGAATTAGAACACGGTATGCTCCAAGCAGGGTCAGCTCTTGTTCTTTTCCTCTGGGTTCTTCCTTGGAGGTCTGACAAGAATATCAAAAGTAAAATTTCAAAAACTGCAACTAATCCTGTTTGCCAGGGACATTTGCCATGACTCCTATCGCCCCCTTCCTTGACTTGGGAACAGCATTATTATCATTACCTAATTCACACAAAAAATCTGGGTGCAGAGCGTCATCAAATTCTTCCTTCCTTGCATTGCCCATTCTATCAGCAAGTCTCAGGCCCTGGTCTTAAACCCAGGAGGCTGTCTGGAAAGCAGCCGCTGTTAGTACTATTTTTTGTATCATGTGGTTGGGTGCCTTCCCGATAGACCTCCTGTGTCTTGCCTCTATCTGAGTTCAAGGCATCACCATCTCCTACTTGGACTACTGAACTACGTCCTAAGTGTTCTCTCCACTTTCAGTTTTGGTTTGTTTGTTTGGATTAATATAAGGGCGCATGTAAGTTGGCTACATTGTTTGTGTGTGTTAGGACAAGTCCCAGTTGTATTTGAGGCCTTCATGCAGGAGGAGTGCCATACACCCCTAAATTGTACCAACGAGGAGAGGAATCCTGAGCCCCCAACTCCCCTTCCTCCTCCCCTTCCCCTCTTCCCACTCCTCGAATTTAATTGTGTGCTCCTCTCCTGTGGATCTGTTGTCATTTTCTACTGATATCTATTTAGTATTGAGTACACGGGATGCTTGCTTTCCATTCTTGTGATACTTGACTAAGGAGAACGTCCTTCAACTCCATCCGGGTAAATACAAATGAAGTAAAGTCTCCATCTAGTTACGGCTGAATAGTATTCCATGCTATACAGAAACCAGTTTGTTAATCCATTGATGGGTCGCGGGGAACTTGAGTTGTTTCACTTTCATTCTTGACTATCTCATCCCATTCTTCAAAGCAGCCGGGGTCATTGCTACCTAAGAAGTGGACACGAGTTATTTCAAGGATGTGTCTTTTTCAACAATTCCAGAACAATCTGGAAAGCATGTGGGAATTTTTAGAAAGCACATTCCCCTGTGGAGAGCATGACATTAAGAGAAAACTGTGGGATACTTAATTAGTTCTTAGAAGGCTGCTGTCTTTCAGGACACTGCATTCACCTACCCCTACTCTTAGGATGACAGGGACACGGAACACACTTTGGAGAGACATTTGCAACACTAATTACTTCAGTCCATGTCTGTCATAGTTACTGCCGCACGAACAGAGTAGCAAAAGTTGAGAGTGATTACAAAACCAGAGCATGTTTTAATATAATGCACACCAGGCTGTTTTACTTCTGTCTCCATATAACCATGCCCTGAGCCAATTGACTAAGGAGGTTCATTTAACACTTCAGAAACTCCAGGAAAGGAAAAAAAAAAACCAGTAGGCACTGCCTTTTTAAACTCTTTATGAAAGCTTTCAAAATGAATAATATTGTTGTATGATATGTCTTTTTAAACAAATGTGCACACGGCAAAACATATTTTCACCTGCCACAGTATATGCTTTATGACAAGTTCTTCTTACCCAGAGCAGAAAGAAAGAAAAAACAGAAAACAAAGGAAATAGAAATTAATTCCCAAATTCTCCCACCCCCGCCCCTTCCATCTGTAGCAGAGTGGCTAGAAACATGAGCTCTCAGGCCAAGTTCCACTTCTACTAGTTACTACCTGTTTGACTTTAGGTCAACTCTCAAGTCCTCTAATGCCTGTCTCCATCAAAGCCGTGCACAGTGGCTCCTGCCTGTAAGCCCAGCACTGTAGGTGGGACTGCCTGAACTCAGGAGTTCTAGACCAGCCTGAGCAAGAGTGAGACCCCAACTCTAAAAAATAGCTAGGTGTCATGGTAGGCACCTGTAATCCCAGCTACTTGTGGGGGCTCAGGCAAGAGGATCGCTTGACCCCACAAGTTTCAGGTTTCTGTGAGCTGTGACACCCAGGCACTCAGCCCCAGGGTGAAAAAGTGAGACTCTGTCTAAAAAATAAAATAAAGTCTGCATAAAAGAGATGAAAAGGTATAATGCCTACTCTAGTAGGTTAGCAAGTGAATTAAACAAGTTAATCATTGTATTTAGAATATTGTCTTGCACAAATTTAAAAAAATGAGCATTTGCTTATTTTACTCCCTGTTATGTTCTAAAATCTTTGTGCCCCCTGAAAATTCATGTGTTGAAGTTCAACTTCCAAGGTAATAGTATCAGGAGGAGGAACCTTTAGGAGGAGACTAGGTCAGGAGGGCAGAGCCCTCATGACATGGAATGAGCAGCTTTATGAAGAAGACCAGCCACAGAGAGGAAGGTGGCCCATCCACCGTGTCCACAGTGAGAAGACCGCCCTTCACCAGACATCACGTCTCTCTTGCTCTTGGACTTCCCAGCCTCCAAAACTCTGAGAAATAAATTTCAGTTGTTTACAAGCTACCCAGTGTATGGCATTTTATTTTAGCATCCAGAGTGAAGTAAGTTACCCGTGGTCTTTGCTTTTCGTGTCCGTGTCCGTGATTTTGTGCCAGAGGTGACTACAACCATAGGTTTTGTTTCAACCCCTGCCAAATGCCTTACTGCAGGGATAACATTCACGGATGGTGTGGATTCGACACAATTTGCTCTTAGATAATCTTCACTAATCTTTCTCTTTTTGACACCTGCTTTAAAGCGCCCTTTCAATGATATATACTGGATCACATATTCCTTCCTTAAAACCTCAACACAGATTTGTACATACTTTTGTTTTAACATATCGAGAATATTTTCAGTTACATGCATCATTCCCTTAATGCTTGAGTCCAGGTGTTCAGAGTGCCCACCAGGTTGGCTGGCCCCTTTCCTCTCCTCTCCCCCACCCCCGGCTGCTTCCCACCGAGTTTTACCTCCTTCTGCACACGTATGTGCTCATCAGTTAGTTCCCTTTAGAAAAACAGACTGTGTCCTGTTTCTCCCAAGTTGCTTTCCCAACACGATGTTTCCTTCCTGTGAAGAAGCTCAGGTTGGGGGTGAACCTTGGTCTCTCCTGCTCCTCTATTCTCTCCACCACTGAGAAGGTGGAGAGACGCAGGTACCTCTGTGTGCCAGCGAGGGAAGAAAAAGTCAGCACGCTCTGCCTGCCACGCCCGGGGCAGATCGGCCTCGCTCTGGCATTTCTTACGAACAGGTGGACAGCGTCTACCATCCTAAGGTGTGAGGGTGTGAGGTGTGGGCTCGTTCGGCTGTCACCCTAAACAGATCATTTGGCTCCCGTGTCCAGAATCAGATAAGAATGAGGTGCTATTTTCTCAGTGCCCCCACTGGGATTCCCCACACTGCTCATATGAATATAACACACAAGCTTTTTATCCGACTTTTTAAAAAACTTTGTTTTCTATTCCTTTCTGGCTTATGCTATCATCGTTATGATCTTTTTTTAAAAAAATATTTTTAATTATGTGACCATATCAGGTTCTTTTCCATTTTTGGTTTTTATACCTGTGATCCCTTTGCTTTCCCATTTCAGATGCTTAACAATTATTCCTTCTTTGGGTTTCGTTTTAAATATTAACACTTCAGGGAAACCTTCTAGGTAAGATCCCTGTTCTCTCTAATATTGTCTAATCTTTTTCTTCTTGCCCCTCCCTTGTCTTTGAAACAGACTCAGTCTCCATTACCAGATTGGAGGGGTCATAAAAGCAAAGAATGTTGTTTATTGACTTAACTAATATTTTTTTTTATATCAGGCACAATGTCTCAACACGAAGTCAATAAATATTTACTGAATCCACAAATGATTTCTGTCCTGAATTATTTGAACAACCACAGAATCAGAACATACTATGCACTAATAGGTTCCTTTGCTAAGTGAGTTATGCGCCCCGAGCTCTGAAAGAGGGTTGTCCAATAAAGCCAA
>NW_003852464.1:3919490-3921229 GCF_000181295.1 Otolemur garnettii
CTGGCGCATAGTAGGTGCTCCAAAATGTTACATGATGGATGTGAAGAGCCAACCACAGTAGCTGGCGCACAGTAGGTGCTCTAAAATGTTACATGCTGGATGTGAAGAGCCAAACACAGTAGCTGGCACATAGTAGGTGCTCCAAAATGTTAAATTATTTCTACAGAGTACCCACTTTACAGGCAAAATTCAATGGATAAAATAGCAACTATTCCCAAGGCTTTAAAATATTCAACTATGTCGGACTTACATATCAAAACTGTATAATCAGCAAAGGTGAAAGTAGGACAATCACGATAAATATTGTATAATCAGATTTTTCAAATTCTCCCTGCATTTCTAATTAGTGAAACTCAGTGAGGTGAGGTTGCTTCTCTTAGCCACTGTACTGAGGGTCCAGTCCTAACCTGTTTCTATTTATATTTGCTGCTCCCTGGCAGTGCTCTCCTAGGTACAAGTCCCATGAATAGGAGCTAAATAAGGAGCAACACTGCCTAAATAAAATTTCGATTTATTTAGTCTTTTTAAAAAAACTTTCTGAAGGAATTGCCATGTGGTTAGCCCTAATCAGCACTTCATTTCAATGCATTATCATCATGGGTCTGAGGATTCATTCTGTGGCTGATTAATGAAAGTACCAAATTGCACGGCATTTCCTGCTCCCCCCAGCTATTCCAGGTCATTGCCTTCACTCATCCTAGTTTGGTGGTTCTTTGGATTAAACACTTTACACGCTTTAATACCATTCTTCATTTGGAGATTCCCCTTTGGCCTGTATAAAACAATCTGTTTAGATATATTTGGAATGGCTGTACAGCGCTTGACCACTCAGAAGGACTATTCTCTGTCCTCTGCAGAAGCAAAAGCTCAACTCTAGGGGTACAGCAAGGACCCCAGCAACTCTACAAAGTCCAGCACTAGCACAAGTAACCGTGTACGTACAGCTCTGGCCAATGAAAAAAATGAACCCTCATATTAATTTGAATAAAGTTTTTTTTAAAAAGTGGCAGCATCCAATAGAATGGCAAATCTGCAAATTTGTTAATGTTTCCAGTATAAGCTCTAAAACTATAGTGTAAAATATCAAGCTGTCCAATACAATTCTAGGCCCAAATATCTTAAATACCAGCAGGTAAGTTTTCATCTTGCAACCCAGCTCCTATAACAGAACGCCTTTTTTCATCTCGACTACTAAGCTTTGCAGGTAGAAATAAGCGTCCACACACACGAAGCCTGGAGAAATCAAAGCTTTCCCTCATGTAAAATAAATAAATAAATAAATAAATAAATTATATGTATATATATAGATAAAAGCCTGCTTAGGATTTCTGTAATGTGTGTGCTGTCATCTTCCAGACTTCCCCCCTTCTTCTGTATTCCCTCTGTCCCTGCCTGTTGCCTAGAACATTACAACAAAGGTGTTGAAATAGGCAACAAGATGGGCTTGGCCACAATCATTGTTTACTGACCCTTCCTGTAAACACATGGGTTAGATTCAGCTCAGAATCAGTTTCAGGAAGGGAAGAGAGATGAAAAAAACAAAACCAACCAACAAAACCCCCCCTGCAACTGCAGAGGGTGGGGGGGGATGCAAAAAATGCTAAGAACACCTGTGTCCACAGCTCCCCCACGAAGGGGCCCTAGAGCAGTAAGAATATCTGCAAGTTCAGGGCAGAGTTACAGCAACATCCTCAGGTGAAGCTTCATTCAAGAACTAGAGAAGTCCTGGCATTTACAAC
>NW_003852464.1:3922054-3942947 GCF_000181295.1 Otolemur garnettii
TCTTAATTCTTTTGGTGAAAAGTAAAATCTGCTGGCACAAATACGATATATATTGGCCTCTGAGGTTATATAACCCAGGCTATGGTTCTGAGGCCTACAAAAACTTAAAACTGGTTTTAAGTAGGTGTCACAACCATGACCACACGGTTCTTTTAAACATTTTATTTACAATTCAGTTTGGTTAATAATGATCTGTAAAGTTGTTATTCTGTAAATATTGACTTTTCTTTGTATATCACGATATATAAATATTCGGTTAGGTAATCACAGTCTGAAAAAATGTAGTATCACTTCCCACAAGGATTTTTAAGATACTAGTGACAATTATGGTGAAAATGTTATGAATAATGATTAACATTATAATTAGGAGAGTACATAGATCAGGAATCTCTGTCAATAACTTTAAAACTACATAGGACACACTGTGTAGGCTAATTCTACATCATCGAGTAAAGGCTAATCAAAAAAGTCTAAGCTATTAAAGTGCCACAATAAAATGTGAAGATTAATTTGTTTATTCATCCGGTAAGTATTTATTGATGACTTTTAGGGACTGAAGTAAAGAAGACAGGTACCAAACCCTAACTTTCTGAGCACCTGCATATCAGCAGACAGTTATGGCCTTGGTCAGTAAACTGAAAATGGTAATACAGGTCACCAGACATAAGGAAAGGCACGAGCTTCCCTCACAGCTAATTCTCTGGGCTATTTGTGCTGGGTATAAGCAAAGGCCACACAGATGGCTTCCTGGAGTCTTAAAAGTACATCCAGAACCAAAGTTTGCAGGTTGAAACTTTAGTTCTTGTGAGTTGTGAGTAAAGAGGTCAAATGTAAAGCATTTCCCCCTGACACAATAAGACTCATAACCAATCATGGAGATAAAAAAGCTTATCATTTGGTGTTGCTGGAGTCTGGAGCCACATGCTCTTTCAGATTGCAACTCTCAGCTTCCCCGTGAACCTGTTATCTCTCCTCACCTGGGATTAGAGGGTAAAGATGATTCTTGCCAGATAGAAAGAGAAATTGGAAAGTCACTTTTGGAAAGTGTAGTTTCTTTCACTTGTTATTTACCATAAAGTCAGGAGAGGACAGAAATCTTGAATTTGAAAATAATAATTATTGCAATGGCATTAAAAATTTAAAGATACAGTTACTGTGTAGGGGTGAAGTTATTTTCTCTATTTCCTGAGTATTTTAAATATTTTATTCTATTTTAGTTATTAAATATACAAAGTAGCTAATGACCAGTGATAGTAATATCATGTATAAGTCATGCTAGAAAGTCTTGTTTTTTTCAGATGCCATTATAGAAAAGGATTAGGTGAGGTAGGTTAATCACAGTAACTATCACAGTGATAAATGTGATAAATATTTCCTGAATATATGTTTTTAGAATATCATTTCTGATATGTTGGTATACTTTGAGTCTTGACACTCAACTGAAATATGAAGTCATTGTGATGGAAAAAAAAGAAATATATATATTATGTACATATATGTAGTATAACTTACTACATACATATTTCTGTGTACTACATATACTGTGTATATATATATATGTGTATTGTGTATAGTACATATAAATGTATTGCCATAATGTGATAGATATTGATGTACACATTATTCAAAGTCAGGTTGTCTTCACTGCAAAAATGTTGTGTATGTTTTGTACTGAGTTTAATTATTACATAAGACCAATGACAAAACTGTATTTCTTTGCTGTGAGCCCTGAAGTCCTAGGTGGATTTGAACGCAGCTGCATGTTAAAGGCAAGTCCTTGCCTGCAATCGTCTCATTTTATGGTGAGGTTCATGAATATTTCTAATGAGCTGAAGTGTTGGCCGCATTTAAGAATAGACACTTTTTTATTATCATAAAATACTATTCTGCTTAATCTGGGTAGAAAAGCAGAAGGATTTTGAAGTATTTCCTCTCTTTCGATTGCCTATAAGATTTGGTGTGATCTGATTTTTGAAATTATTTTTATGTTTATTTATAAATATTAGTTGTCTATTGTTTGAGACTTTGGGAAGAAAAATAATAAGAAGTTGTTAATTGACAACTCCATACTGAACCTCAGAGTCAAAGCACTCTATGGTAGACATACTCTTGTTCCTTTCTTGGCATCACTATTATTATTACTGCTTAATACTTCGTTGCAGCAGTCGTCTGATATCTCTTATGAATGTATTCATCTTCATTCATTCTTCATGAGGTTTTTGTTTCTCGTCCTTATCGTAAACATTGTCATTGCTGTTAAATTTTAAGCCTTTTTCATTTTGTGAGGGCAAAAAGGGGAAACCTAGTAAACACAGGCATGTGTAAAAATAAACAAATAAATAAATAAAATAACGAAACACTATTTTAATTAAAACTCCAAGTTATTTCAAAAGGCACGGGGAGATTTTCACTCTGTTGCTGTGTGAGCTGCTGAAAGACCAGAATAGAAAGTGTACAGTGTGGGGGGAAATCTCGGTAAGAGACCCTGGGATCCTGTGCATTTCAGCAACATTCTGATCTCACAAGTCAGGAGATTGAAAATGCATTTCAGCACTCAATTTAAATTTCTCTTCTGGAAAACCTCTAAGTCCAATGGAGGTTAAAAACGGTCTGTATGAACTCGCTAACAAGCTAATTTAGCAACTTGCCTTTAAGTTTTTAATTTTTTTCCCCAGATGCTAATGGGCAATAAACAATGTGAATCCTGCTGACTAACGGAAACGTTTTGCAAACTCTCTACATCTCTGGAGACCACGCGTTCGGCTTAACCTTGGTATTTCTTCTAAAATATGGGAATCTACCATATTGTATCGAATAAGATTTAACAATTAGCTTATTTTGCTTTCATAAATTGCAACTCAGGATTGTTAGATTTCCCATTGAAAACTAACGAATTAAAGAAAAAAATACCTATTCTTTTCTATATCTACCAACCAGAACAAACTATAATATTATTCCTGGATACACAGTAATCCTTTTGGATAACCAATGTTTCATTTTTACAATTAGTAAATCAGGGAGGAGTCAAGGCTTTTAAGTATCAAACAGGAAGCCGTGAAGTGGTGGCACATCATCCATCATTCGACCTGACGTCACAGTTTTCTTTATTTTTTAATGTTTTTAAAATACAGTTTATTATGTATATCTGAAGTCTACAGCATGGTGTTAACTCCTGCTCTATTTGCTGTCCAGAGTCTTCCCCTTTTAAAAAATATCACTAATTGGAGTAGAAGCAAATTGTGTGTCTGCTTCATGGATTGATTTTTAAAGACAGAAAATGTCAAATACAGGATGATGTCAAAATTGGGTCCAGAGCCAGTAGCTTGTCTCGACTGCTAACTTAATTCATTGTCCTACCCTATTTTAGATCATGCCCATTGATTATGTCCAAGAATACATTTAATATCACATTGAAAGATAGGATTAAGAAGGACTTTCTGGTGAAGAGCCATGTGGATTGCAGACAGACAGCAATTGATTTGGAGGTTTAGAAGGGGTGTATAATAAAGAAAAGGCAGAAAAACATTTTAATAAGTGCCTCATTCATGACAGGTATTTGATTGACACCTTCTCTGTGAATTGTATCAAAAACAATTATTAATAAATTGAGGCTAGACAAAGGTGATGTAAAAGAAATGAAATCTGAAACAGCCCCTAAGGTTGCAGTAAAGAAAAAAGATTCATAGTAAATCAAGAGCTAAGAATAGCCAGTGAGCTCTACAAAGCCACAGTGAGGGCACATCAAACACAGGACAGGTGATCCCTGTAGAAAATTCCATGGAAAACAAAACAGCCCAAAGCTTCTTAAATCAGGGTATCAGTCTTGTAGAATAGTAGTTAATCTTATATTCTTTGGGTCTAGACTGTTGAGTTGGAATTATGGTTCTGCCAGACACTAAATATATGATTTTTGGTAACAGTTTCCTCATCTATAAAAAGATGAGGAATGAGAAATCTATAAAAAAAAAAAAATGGGATGGGAGCTACTATGTAGAATCTGTGTCTGGACTGCTGAGTTTGTATTATGGTTCTGCCACACACTTATTATATGATTTTTGGTAATTAGTTACTATCCAGGTGCCTCGGTTTCCTCATCTATAAAAAGATGAGGAATGGGAAATCTATAAAAAAAAATGGGAATGGGAGCTGCTAGGTAGAATCTATGATAATTCAATACATCATTTAATAATATCATTTAATGCGTAAATGCGTATTAAGACATTTCACACAGTACTTTGTATATAAAGTGTATACAGTACATGTATAAAAAATGTCAGCTCTAAATCCTTTCTATGAAGACAAAACAATTATTTATGGAACATAGATGGAGTCCTATGTTGTTTTGAAAACCCCAACACTGCATGGACCCCCACAGAAAAGAACCTCTGGGATTAGTCAGATACACAGGTGGTCCTGGGAGGAAGGAAGGTTGTAAATCATAACAGGTTTGTCTCCATTACTGGGCAAGGGCCATTCTCCTTTCCTTCTTTCTTATTGTTCTCATGTCCATTAAAATTACAATCATTGTAATGTAAAAAAAAAATGCTGTGATGTCATATCTCTAACATTTGGCTGTTTAAATAACTGGCAACATTTCTATAGTGTTTATAATAAACAGAAGATGTGCTAAGTGCTTTACACGGATGGTGTTTTTATTCAATTGTGATAACATTTGGATGTATGTCATTCTCAATTTACAGGTAAGGAAATAAAAGTACAGTGAACCTTAAGACCTTGCTTGAGTCCATAGCTATAGTGAAAACCAAATTATCTGATGTTAAGTCCACACTCCTGACAACTACACCGTAGTGCCTTTCTAATGAAAGGCAGGGATAGCAGGTTGTATAATTGACTATTGGAAAGGCATGTGCCCTTTCCCTCCCTCTGTAGCTGTACAGTCCATCATAAAGTACCCTGACTGTTGACAAGTGAGTGCTGAATGACCACCTGCAAGGCACATCTAACAAGAGCACATTCCCAGACACAGCACATTCCAGGACCATGGAACCAACTAAGCTTCTCTCCATGTGAAATGTAAGACATATCCCAGAGCCAGCAAGGGCTGGCCCAAAGCTGTGGGCAGGACCTCCAGAAGCTTGCTGAAGCCTCCCTGATCAAATTCAGGTCCCCATCATCTATGTGGCTCTGGGATGAACTGCCATTAATTTGTCCAGAATTAATCAAGGTCAAAACCCTTACGGGTTCCATGCTATGCTCTTCCCCTATCTCTCCATTCCCTTCTATCCTAGCTCATTCATCCCACTCTGCTCCACCCCAGTCCACTTTACTCAAATTTATTGACTGCTATTTCCAAGTTAGTCTCCAAGAAAGAAATGGTTTCTGCTATAAAGATGCATAAAATTATGCTGGCTTTGAAGGAGCTCTCAGGCTGACCAAGCTTCATTCAATAGATAAGTTTCAAGAGTCAAAAAGTAGGCTCGGCGCCTATAGCTCAACCGGCTAAGGCGCCAGCCACGTACACCTAAGGTGGCAGGTTCGAATCCCCAGCCCGGACCTGCCAAACAACAATGACGGCTGCAACCAAAAAATAGCCGGGCGTTGTGGCGGGCGCCTGTGGTCCCAGCTACTTGGGAGGCAGAGGCAGGAGACTCGCTTGAGCCCAGGAGTTGGAGGTTGCTGTGAGCTGTAATGCCATAGCACTCTACCCAGGGGGACAGCTTGAGGCTCTGTCTCAAAAAAAAAAAAAAAAAAAGAGTCAAAAAGTAATTTAATAACTTACAACACATCTCAAAAATGCAATATAAAATACTTTGGATACTCTTGGCTGTAAAACTAGATTTCGTAATAGGGTTCTTTTTGTGAGTAGATAATTCTACTTAGAGGATTTTATTATTGGGGACTTAGTAAGGGTATAATAAAATGTTTTAAAGGTATGTTTCCTATGAAGCAGGAAAACTAGAAAGCTGTGTTTTACTATGCTGAGGATACTTCGTATTAGGGCCCAAGGTCTATGATCTCTAATCAGAGTTCCCTTGTCCCCTGAAGGGGCTAAAGCACTACTGAAAAACTTTTTCTAGAGATCATATTTTTCTGTGATTTTTGCCAATCCCTCCTTTCTTAAAGCCCTTCCTGGTCTCAGCTAGCTGTGACAAAGGGGGCACAAACATTGCATTTTATTTGTAGTATTCTAGACTCAATGGACATCTGTTTAATATTGATAGAGACTTGAGGTCCCTCTTGTCTTAATCAATACAAATCAATTGCATATTTAAAAAATATACTTCTACATGAACCGATTGAAGGAACAAAATGTGCTCAATGTTTTATGTGGTTCCTTCTTTGGGGGACATATTCTAAACTTACTGTTCTAACTACATGTTACACTTGTTTCCATTCTTTGCGTTTATCACAACCCCATTGCTAGGAATCTGAATCTTTATAGTAGGAACTCCAGAGTCTCCAAAGAATGTCCCTCAGTGAATCCCACCCTCTAACGTTTGAAATCACTGGAAAAGTGACCAGGTCTAGGGATGAATATCATGGGTGGACTCTCCTTCACCTGACTGGCAGTGATTCCTGGACATTCTCACGCAAACTTCTTCCCCACAAATTAGGCAATAGGAGTCAGGAAGGTTCAGATGGGGAGGCTTCATTGGTTCGTGAATGTCTTATTTAACTCCAGAAAGTTAGTAAGAGAAAACTCAAACAACAGAGAATAAATGTCAACATCTATGGGCCTCGGTGGTGCCCAAGTGAGACTGGGTGTTTGAGATTTCACAGGCCAGGCAACATTGAAAGTGACCATGCTGTACACATTCTGGTAGCCAAAAGGAAAAGAGTCATTCAGTCTGGCAAAGATGCATTGACTAATTCTGTTTCCTTAGGATTTTGTTTGTTTGCTTTACTTTTATAATTTTATGTTTGACCAATGACAACTATGCAGAACGTGAAGAAGAGAACACTTTCTCTATTACTTTGTTTAATATGTGTAATACTTTGAGAAAAGGTTCTTATTATCTCTATTTTAAAAATAAAGCAAACAAACAAAAAGTGGATAATAATGTATCCAAAGTTAATAAGTCTCAACAGTGGATGTGAAACCTGTTTCATCCAAAGCAAAAATCCATGTTTTCTTTTATGACACTATGCTGTTCTGGCCAAAATATTTTCTACCCTCAAATATTTACCAGTGAAAGAAAATAGCCACAAAATCACACTGAAGCCATAGAGTAATGAGATAAAATTTCTAGAAAGCCACACAATGGCCTCATTTCCTTATGATCGCTCTGCCCATTCACTCAGTGAAGAATCTGGGAATACACTGTGCACTATGTTTTGAAAATTGAATTGTTATGGATATTTTAGGCAACCTTTGATTTTCCGATGCTCTGTAGTACATCAAGGCTGTAGCTAATGTAAAAGTGACTCAAACCTTTTCTGTTCATTTTCAGACTTGAATTTTATACAGTAAATTTCACCAGAAAGTATACTGTTGAAGGTCATATTTAATGTGTGTTCACCAGGATGTTTTGGGTAGTGGTGATGGGTGACGTTGTCATAACACATCACAGGATGCCATTCAGTACTGTGGATGAATTAAGGTTCAAGGCACCAAATGAATGGTAGGATACTTTTAAACCCTTGTATTTAAATTACAGATATGTATCCAGTTGTGTATATGTGTCCGTGCAGTACACCTTTACTTACAGTGCGAAGACAAAATCATTACGTGTACTGGGTTGAATTGTGCCCCATAAAACTCCAGGTGCACACAAAACTTGTGTATATAGCCTCACTTGGAATTAGAATACTTACAGATGTAATCAAGTCAAGATAAGGTCATACACTATTAGAGAGGACCCTGAACCCAATATAACTTGTACCCTTATAGTCCTTATGAGAGAAATCTGGACATGAACACATAGACTCAGAGGGAAGAAAGCCATGAACAGATGGAAGCAGATGCTGGCTGGTGCGTTTATAAGCCAAAGAATGTCACAGATTGCCAGCAAGCACCAGAAGCTAGAAGAGATGAGGAAAGATTCTGCCCTAGCACCTTCTGAGGTAGTATGGCCCGCCAACAACTTGATCTTTGACTTTAAAGTCTGAAAAGCTACAAGACAGTAAATTCTGGGTGGGAGAGGGGAGGGGAGAGGGGTGGGTAGGTGGAGGGATTGGAGGGGTCACCTCTATAGTTTAGCCTACAAGGGGACAAACGAATTTTTCTAAAACCAGAGTATGAATGTCTTAACTCAGTAACTAAGAGAATGACATGAAGGCTATGTTAACCAGTTTGATGAGAGTATTTCAAAATGTATATGAAAACACCATACTGTACCCCATGATTGCATTAATGTACACAGCTATGATTTAATTTAAAAAATCTTAAAAAAAAAAAGACAGTAAATTCTCATTTCTTTGACCCACTCAGATTGGGCCATTTTGTTATGGTCACCCTAGGAAAGGAATATACCATTTGTTAATATCCGCCTACCACATCCTGGTGCCGTGCTAGTTTTTGAGCACATGAACAGTCCGTATATACACCTGGCAGCTGAGACCCACGTCCATGATGACACACGTAGAGGAGAAAGGTGAAGGAGGGCTCCACGTCATTTTAGCCTAGCCTATGGCTTCTCTTCATTGTTCTCTGGCTCACTAAAAGCAGCATACACAGATCGGTATTTCCTTTCCTCTCCAAACTGCATGACCCATAATTGTCTAATATAATAAAATGGCACAAGGCAGAAGTGGATACTCCATATAGGGCATCTATTAAATGCAACTTTTATCAAGACTCGTGCCCCAGTATCTGAGACATGTGAAATCTCACTCAAGGCTCTGTGATGCCAATGTGTCCCATCTATGCACATGGCAAGACTGAAAACACAAAGCCGTCATTACAAAACTATTATAGAGACTGTAAAACAGCATTTCAAATCCACCCGGTGCATAACGGTAACATTTGAACTGGTACATATGCAATGAGGATGCTCACGTTTTCTAGTTTTGTCCTTACATCACATCAACTAAAGTGTTTTCTTCTCTCAAATTACAGGATCTCATATCATGACAATGAGACATGTCTAAATCAGTGGTTCTCAACCTTCCTAATGCCACAATGTATTTTCATTGTTAAAAAGGGGTTGCGACCCACAGGTTGAGAAGCGCTGGTCTAAATCAAAAGAACCAATAAAAATTCAAAAGAAAGAAGAGAGGGAGGGAAGGATGGAAAAGGGATGGGAACCAAATAACAAATGCAATTGTAAATTTCAGGGATCCTTCAAATTCCTAGCATTGGTGTCCTTGGTATAATAAGAAAATATTTCAAATTGCCCATAATGCCAAATGACTTTGTTTATAGATTTGTAAAGAACATTAACAAAAAAGCAAACTACATACCAAGATCTCCTATGAATATAGATGTGGAAATTCTTAATAAAATAGTAGTAAGGCAAACTTGACAACACATCAAAAATGATAATGATAATCCGTGATGATCAAGTGGCTTCATCCCAGGGATGCAAGGATGGTTCAACATGCATAGATCAATGAATGTGATTCAATACACACACACAGGAGCAAAACAAAGAGCATGTGATCACTTCAATAGATGCAAAAAAAGGATGTAACAAAATCCAGCAATCTTTCATGATAACCTTCAACACAATCAGCATAAGAATATATCTCAAAATTATGGGATCCATATGGCAAATCCACAGGCAACGTTATCCTGAATGGGGAAGCTGCAAGAATTTCCCCTAAGAACTAGAAGAAGGCAAAGTTACCCACCGTTCCTACTGCTATTCAACCTGGTACTAGCCAGAGCAATCACACAAGAGGAAGAAATAAAGGGTGTACAAACTAGAAAAAAGGAGATCAAAGTATTACTTTGTGCTAATGATGTCATCTTATAGGTAGAAAACCCCAAAGACTCCACCAAAACAATTCTGGAATTGACAAATGAATTCAGCAAGTGCTCAGGTTACCAAATCAACGTACACAAATCAGTAGCATTTCTATACACCAATAACAGTCCAGTTAAGGATCGAACCAAAGACTCAATACCACTCACAATAGCTACAAACAAAATAAAATGGTAAGAATATACTTAACCAAAGAGGTGAAAAATCTCTCGAAGAGAACTATGAACACTGAGGAGAGAGATCTCAGATGACACAAATGGAAATGTATCATGCTAATGAATTAGTAGAAACACCATTGTTAAAATATGCATATTAGTTAAAGTGATTTACATATTCAATGCAATCCCCAATGTCATATTTCACAGATCTAGAAAAAAAATAATTCTACACTTCATATTATATGACAAGAGCCCAAATAGTCAAAGCAATCTTAAACATAAAGAACAAATCTGAAGGCATCACATTACTAGATTTCAAGCTATGGTACAAGGACGTAGTAACCCGAACAGCATGGTATTGTTATAAAAATAGAGACACAGACCAATGAAACAGAATGGAAAGTCATGATCCTACAGCCAACTGACCTTTGGCAATGCACACCGGGGAAAAGAAGCCCCATTCAACAAATGGTTCTGGGAGAATTACACAGCCACATGCAGAAGAATAAAACAGGACCCACATCTCTCACCACTCACAAAGATTAACTCAAGAGGGATAAATACTAAAAAGTAAGGCATTAAACCATAAGAATTCTAGAAGGAAATGTAGGAGAATTTGCCTACACCAAGAATTTTTAAAGAAGACCCCAGTGGCAACTACTGCAACCGCAATAATAAATGAGTGGGATTTGACTAAATTAAAAAGTTTCTGCATAGCTAAGGAAATAATCAAGAAAGCAAATAGACAACCTATTGGAGAGAATCGGAAATTGGAGAAAAATGGGAGAAAATCTTCATAAACATTCTATTTCTGATAAAGGCTAATATCCAAAATCTACAAAGGAAGAAAGCAAACCACCCCATTAAGAAGCGGTCAGAATGTATTAACAGGTGATTTTCAGAAGAAGATACAGGAAAAGATATGAAAGAGATATTAAAAAAAGATATGAAAAATGCTCAACATCATTAATCATCAGGGGGGATGCAAATTAAAACCACAATGAGATAGCGCCTTATCCCTGTTCGAATGTTCTCTCTTAAAAGTCCAAAAACAATAGAGGCTGGCCGGGATATAAAGAAAAGGAATGTTTATACACTGCTGGGGGGACTGCAGCTTCCTATAACCTCTGTAGAAACAGTATGGAAATTTCTCAAAGTACTAAAATAGACCTACCATTCAATCCAGCATCCCACTACTGCCTAACTTCTCAAAGGAAAAGAAGACATTTCAAAAATGCACCTGCGCTTGAATATTCATTGAATCCCAATTCACAGTTGCAAAGACGTGGAATCACCCAAGTGCCATCGATTCATGAGTGGATTAACAAAATATGGGACATGCTTACCATGGGGTACTAACCAGGCATGTGAAACGGATAAATTAATGCCTTTGGTAGCAATCTGGATGGAACTGAAGACCATTATCCTAAGTGAAGTATCTCAAGAATGGAAAAAGGAACACCACACGTACTCTCTAATAAATTCAAACTAGCTGATAGGCACACATGTTATAAAGGGAAGTACAACAAGTCCTGAGAGCCAAAATCTACCTCATGAGTACAATAAGCACTATTTGGGTGATGGGCACAGATCTCGCCCTGACTAAAACATTACAAAAGCTATCCATGTAACAAAATAATTGGTACTCCCTTAATAGTTTTTTAAAAAGTAGAAGGGCCACTGAAATATCTATACCCAGACTGAGCTGACATTCTCCGAATGTCCATTCCCCTTCAGACATTATGCCATACCCTGTTTTATACGCAGTGTAAGAATGCTATTGATTATTTTCCCATTAGCATATGATCAAATTGAGATATGCAAAGTTTTAAAACTTTGTATATGACTATATGCTATTATAACAAATGGAGATCTCAAACGTAATTAGGTCTTCAGATTTGGGCCTTAAACTTAGTTAGGTCTTCAGATTTGAAATCTACATGTGTTTTTCAACAAGCCATGTGCTTTCACCAAATATATTTTTGCACAGATCCTAGAGCACCTGTTGTCACGGGAGGGATCTTATTTTGTTTGTTTCTTGCTTTTACAAAATAGGCACATGGCCAAACGGTTATAAAAAGAAGTCTACATTTGATAGTATAAGCTCACACTGACAACTGATGGCACTGAATAACAGAAATAGACAACCTTACACACAGAGCATTGATGCAGAGATTTTCAACCATGAGTCACCGCTAAAACTGTGAGTATGGTCACTTCACTATGAGGTGAGTTCATGCAAAAGAGAAGCTGTTTTCTCGTTAGGGATAATTAGAAGTCAAAGGTGAAAGAACAAAAGCTCTGGTATCTATCAGGGGTGCCCTCTCCAAATCAAGGCCCTTGGATTTTAAATCAAAATAGAAGCTTAGAACAGGAGAAAAAGAAAACTTGTAGACCTTGCTGGTGTTTCAGAAAGGAATGCACAAGAGGTGTCTGGTCAGGAACAGGTGGTAGCCAGAGGCCTGCCCACCAGAAAGAGTGCTGCATGGCAGTCCTGGATGTCCAAGTCTTTGCACACCTGCTCCCCACTCCCTATAAAATTACTGAGGCCAGATAAATTTTAGACATTTCTGCCACTTTCTATGAAATGTATGTGCTTTCATGTTTTAAAGGCCTTGAAAGACTATGCATTAAAGAATTAAAGGATTTCTGGCTCAGCTCCCGTAGCACAGCTCCTGCAACATAAAATAGCCGGGTGTTGGGTGGTGCCTGCAGCTCAAAGGAGTAGGGCGCTGGCCCCATATGCCAGAGGTGGCGGGTTCAAACCCAGCCCCAGCCAAAAATTGCAAAAAAAAAAAAAAAAAATAGCTGAGCGTTGTGGAGGACCCTGTAGTCCCAGCTCCATGGGAGGCTGAGCCAAGAGAATGGCTAAGCCCAAGAGTTTCAGGTTGCTGTGAGCTGTGACGCCACAGCACTCTACTGAGGGCAACATAGAGACTTCTCAAAAAAGTAATAAAAAAATAAAAAGTAAAAGAAATAAAGGGTTTCTGAAAGCAATTTAGAATCATAGAATTCTATTGTTTGTTTTAAATTTAATACAGTTTAACATCTCTGGTAAAAAAGAGACACATTTGGAGAATACTAATCAAAGATTTAACCATCAAATAATGAAGAATACTGGAGGGCCCTGCCTCTATTGGCAAGCATAACCTAAAGCAATAACACTCTTCAAATTTATTAAGGAAACGTCTTTATACTCTGGAGCCACCAGCGTTTCAAGTTCAAAATGATTTCTATCTGGGTTCGAAATGCACTTTGTCAAGGGAACAGGAGAGGATCTCAGGAAAGCTGCCTCTAATCCCGCTAAACGAGAGCAAGGTTGATGTTTCCTTCTTAACCCCGGAGGCCCAGGAGCTAGACAGCTCCCGTCACGGGCGAGGGGAAATCCATAAATATTCAAGAGGTGGAATGAGTGAATAAGGGAATTCATAAAACTTTGCAATTCACTTATACAGTTGATTCTCATTATTCACATATTCTGTATCTGTGAATTCTACTTGCTAAAATTTCCTGGGAACCCTAACCTCCATGTTGATGGAACCACACTGCCCATTTGTGAATCTGCACACGTTCAGGTGGCAAAAAATTTGAGTTGTGCGTATTCCCTGGGGAGGTCTGGCGAGGTGACACTCTGCCTGCTTGTTTCACTCTCGTACTGTAAACAAGTGTCCTTTCCACACTACATTCAGCGCCATTTTTTTCCATAGTTTTTGTGCTTTTTAAAACTTTTCTGTATAAACGGCCTGTAAGCATGTGCTGAAGCTGCGCCTAGTATTCCAAGCATCAGAAGGCTGAGACGTTCCTTACGGTGTTAGATAAGCTGCACTCATGTCCTGCTGGCTCTGAGTTCAATATTTATTCAGCAACACAAATAAGTTGTCAAGGAGTCTTTAAACAGAAACACACATAAAATAAGGTTAGGTACTGATGGGACGATGAAAATGATGTTGACCAGAGTCTCCGGGAATCTAAGCGAAACTCCTGTTTCCTCTGGAAGCACTGAGCTCATGTTCAAACCAACGTCCTCGAACGTAACTACTGTAAATAACAAGAATTGAACGTACTTTGCCCTTCTCTAGGACAGTTACAAATCCTAGTAGGTTATTAAAGGCTCAAGGTGAAAGAAAAACTACTTTAACCTTGTTTAATTATTATTTACCAAACATTGTTAGTAAAGATCTAATGTTTAGAGAATATATATTATTACCTCACAGGACAATATATAGAGGCCCTGTCTTCTATTGGGGTCACATGACCTATTATTCACAGGATTTCAGAACATCACTCATGACCGTAGGTCAAGAGGTTAAAGGATTTCAGTCCTGACTCAGACATTTCAAATCCATGGGCAACTGTAGTCTGACAGAATTTCCAGTCTGTGCTCTGATGAGAAGTTCTTTAATTATGCCCTGATTTACTGAAATCTCTGTACTGATAAACTTTCTCTGATCCCTTTCCTTCCTGGCCTTTCCTTTCCCTGTGGGAATGTCTAATCCATTCCCGGATATCAGTCAGGCACTCAGGCTATAGGGGTGGGTGGAGAGTTCACTATATAAAAGAACACCAAAATGTCACATTTAAGGGCAAAAATTCATTAACAATGCTCCCTTTCTACTCCAAATTTTTCTGGCACACCTTCGCTCATGTCTCTCAGACTGGAGGGCATTGGTGGGCATTTTTAGAATCCACCAAGGAGAAGGTTTAGGTTTACTTATGTGGCTCACAGCAACATTGAAGGTACTCTGAACTTACGGATGGCTGTCCTAGGACAGGGATATCTTTCTCACATGTGATCAGCACTCAATGAGGCAACTTCTTTATAACATGCTTCAGAGGTGACACAAAGGTGAAATGAACATTACTGACGGTCCCTAACCCTAGAAGAATTTAGACAGTGGATGGATTGCTTGTGGCAAAGATAGTCAAGTCTTGCTACTTGGTGTGAGAGATATTTTGAGGCCTTAGAAATATATTTCTATTGCTGGAATGTTTGTTAGGATCTTGCTGAATATTTTCTTCTTAGCAAAGTATCTCAAGAATGGAAGAAAAAGTATCCAATGTACTCAGCCCTACTATGAAACTAATTTATAGCTTTCATAGGAAAGCTATAACCCAATTTTAGCCCGGTAATATGGGGAGAGGGGAGAGGGAAGGGAGGTGGGGGTAGGGAGGAGAGAGGGAGGAGAGAGGGAGGGTGATTGGTGGGATTATGCCTATGGTTCATCCTATAAGGGTACATGTGAATCTCTCTAAATGTAGAATATAAACTTCTTAACACATTAACTAAGAAAAAGATATGAAGACTATGTTAACCAGTTGGATGAAAGTATTTTAAAATGAATATACAAACAGTATACTGTACCCAATGATAGTATTAATGTACACAGCTATGATTTAATAAAAAAAAAGAAATATATTTCCAAAGTCTTACAGAAAGGACTTGAGCAAAACTAACTTACAAGATATTATTCAAAAGCTTGAGGAGGCTCAAATCCGTCATTTTAATTGCAAATTGGAAGCATGTGGTAGAGCATTTCAGTAAAACAGCAAAAATTCATAAACTCTGAATTAGGTTGTATAGTAAATTAAAGCAAATGACTTCTTGTCATTAAAGCAAATGACTTCTTAAAAATGTAACTTTTAAATAAAAATAATGATAACATGGGAAACAAAAGTGGTAAAAGTGAAAAGTGAAATTATCTACTTTGAAATTATGTTGACATGATGAAGCAAATTGTTAACAACACACATGTGTAAAATTATAACACATCAAAGAAACAATCATTAGTAGAAGAGAGAGATTTTTGACTAGAAGTAAGGAATAGGCTGTTGGATTGCACATAGTAAAACCAGGTGGTGAAGAGGAATTTATAATGCATCCAATAATTACACAAGAAAACATCTTAATTTCATGTGGAAATGACACAAAATACTCTACTAAAAAGGAAGCATCAACAATAAACTGGCTAATGAAGACTGTCCATTCAATGACTTAAAATTACCGAGCAACAAAACTTAAAATATGAAATCTTATCACTTATATTATTAAAATAATTGATAGACATTCCAAAATTTGACAATCATAAAAAATTTACATAACATTAAAATGATGAATTACAAAGTAGAAAAAATGTCCTTCTACAATAAAAGTAAATTTTTATCAATTCTGTTATGAGCCTGAATTATTTTTTCCATTATCTCCACAAAAAGTATGCTACAATCATCACCACAGTGCAAATAAGAATTAGCAAAAATATTATATACATGCATAAGGCTGTATTATATTTTAAAATGTTACTGTTTTAATTTTTTGTAAGTATTTAATATGTGAACTTTCTAAAATTTGTGATCACATCATCTATAACTTCTAATCCTAAACATTTACATTTAGTTTTCTATTTTAATCTTTTTTTTTTTTTTTTGAAACAGAGTCTCACTCTGAGTAGAGAGCTATGGTGTCATAGCTCACAGCAATGTCAAATTCCTGGATTTCAGTGATCCTCTTGCTTAGCTTCCCAAGTAGCTGGGAATACAGGCACCTGCCACAATGCCCAGCTAGTTTTTCTATATTTAGTAAATATGGGGCTCTCACTCTTGCTCAGGCTGCTCTGGAATTCCTAAGCTTAAGCAATTGGCCTGCTTTGGCTTCTCAAAGTGCTAGGATTATGAGTGTGAGCCACCACCCTGAGCAAATAGTCTTTTTCTTAAAGGGGCTGTTAACACTGCATTATTGAGCCAGATCCCACAAAACCTAAATCTGCTGTGTATAATAGTGATATTAAATGATACTGAAAGTGAATTCCAAGGCAAATTCAAAAATATACATCTGGCAACATTTATGTAATTTGATTGGTAACAGCTAATATGTCACTTTAAAGCAGTGGTTCTCAACCTGTGGGGCGCGACCCCTTTGTAACAATGAAAATACATCACGGCATTCAGAAGGTTGAGAACCATTGGCTTAGAGAAATAAAGAGAGTACCACTGACCTAGACTTAACCTGTGAGAAATTCTTTCTTGCATTTATGCTCAGATGCATGTGAAAGTTTTAAGTCATTTTATAATGTTGCATAATAAATAACCCCAAATTTGGCAACTTTACACAGTATTTATTGTCTCACAGTTTGGTAGGTTGGAAATCTGGGCAGGCTTGCCTGGGTTCTCTGCTAACACTCTCTCAAGGCTGGGCATCCAAGTACAGCTGGCCAGGCTCTTACCTGGAATTTCTGAGAACTAATCCACTTCCAAGTTCATTCTGGTTGTTGGCAGAACCCAGTTCCTTGCAGCTGTGGGTCTGAAGACCTCATTTTTTGCTAGCTGTCAAGGTAGCTGTTTCTCTGCGACTAGAAGCTTCCCTATATTCTCCCTCACATGGGTCCCTCCATCTTCCAACTATCAAGGTCGCTGAGTTCTTCTAATCTTTCAGGACTGTTCTTCTGCCACCCTTTGGAAAAAGGTCTGAACTTTCAAGGAATTATAGAATGAGGTTGTGTCCACCCAAGTAGTTTCCTTATTTTAGTGTCAGGTATGATTCACGGGAAGCATAATCGCAGAAAAGATATTTCATCATCTTCCCACACTTCTACATCAGAGCGAGGGGTTATCAGGGATCACTCTTGGAATCCTGCCTAGCACATTCTATTGAGGTTACACAATTTTATAGTGACTGGGTAGTCTAAGTTAAGATAAAGTAAAATGGAGCCTTCACAGGGGACTTGAACCCTGGTCCACCGAAATCTGAAGTAGTAAGTCAGAGAGTGCAAGAGACAGAGCAGAGATCAATAGAGAGACTTGCCATGAACCCTATGACTGAACGTTCTTTTTCCTCCCTGATTGGCTAACATACGCTCTCAAGACAAAGAATATTTTAAAATGTTTGTTTTTCCTAAAATGTATTTGAATTTCCTAATTGGTATGCTGTTTCATAATTATACCCTGGTCCCTAATCTCAGGGTTTGAGCCTTTCTTAATGTCTTACTTCCCTATTAAGTTGTTTATGCCGTGGAATGTTTGAGTCTCTAATTAAATTATTGTCTCAGAAAATTCAACCCTCCCCATGCATACATTACCATATCATTGAAAATGTGGGAAAACAGAGATGTGTGCTGTAGAATGTCGGGCTGAATGGGGCTCTACAGAGACGGGTTAGCTTTTCTGGAGGTAGAAAGGGGCAGAAATAACTCCAGGAAGAAGAAAAATTAGATGTATCTGGAATAAGTGAAAGGTATGATATTTGGAAATATTATTTAACAAATGCTGTGATTCCTCTTTCTCTCTACCATGAAAAAAACTCATAATATAACCTCATCTTACCGATATTGGGCTTGGCTATGTGACTTTGCTTTGGTCAGTAGAATGTCTGTGAATGTGATAAGGAAAGGGACCCTACCTGGATTTTCCATGTTTGGCTTGGCTTTTTTTTCTCTGGTTATCCACTCTGATGAAACCACGTCCCCCTAGACTAGGCACTATCACAAATATTATAACATAAATTATAAAACCTGCTGTCAGCTAAGCTTCCCAGCCAAACCCACTCTAGATTAGCTGAACCAGAGTCAACACAGACCTGTGAGTCAAGGGCAAATACTTGAATTACAAGCCCACTGGGTTTTGGGGTAGTTTGTTACACAGATTATTTGCAACAACAACTAACTAATAGAAAGGAAAAACAAATAAAAAAAAACTTCAACATAGTTAGGTCTTAATTTAATTCAGCTAAATCTGTACTTATTTCTATGAAATCTGTATGTTTATAGATTTGATCTGTACCTAGGTGACACATGAATATATGGTTCATAGGATTTTCTCAACAGTGGATCCCACTTTGAAAATTGCTCCCTTTGGTAGACAATTTCATTTTAAAATTTATATTTAAGACCAGGCACGGGTGGCTCATGCCTGTAATCCCAGCACCCTGGAAAGATGAGGCAGGCGAATTGCCTGAGCTCAGGAGTTTGAGACGAGCCTGACAAAGTAGAAATACCATCCAGGCCTTATGGTGGGCACCTTTAGTCCTCGCTAATTGAAAGGCCAAGGCAGGAGGATCTCTTGAGCCCAGTTGTTTGAGGTTCCTATGAGCTATGATGCCATCTCCTGGGTATTTGAAATTTCAAAAGGATCATATAACTCTACACACATAGGACTATACAGAAAACTGGTTTGGGGCAAGGTTATAACCTTCAAAATAATCTCATATATATACAGGTTGAGTATCCCTTACTCAAAATGTTTTCAGACCAAAAGTGTTTCCAATTTCAGATTTTTGGGGGGAGTGGGAATATTGGCATATACATAATGAAATATTTTAAGCTTGGCACCTAAGTCTAAACACAAAACATTTATGTTTCAAATTCATCTTATACATATAGCCTGAAGGTAATTTTATACAGTATTTTAAATAACTTTGTGCATAAAACAATGTTCATGTACACCAAGCCATTGGAAAGCAAAGGTGTCACTATCTCAGCAGAGACTTTAATCTGTAGTGGTTTGGCACTGCTATCATTTCTGACTCTGAATTTATAGTCTACTGATAAGCAATCATTTTCTTGCACTTATTCACACAGGATTACTTAGCAATGAAAAATATGGCGTACCCTTAGTGCGGTAAGAGAGGACTGTGTTCAGGGCAAACTACCCAGCACAGCTGGAGCACCAGGTCACCTGTGTCAGACAACAGCCCAGCACACACAGCAGGCTTTCAGGAGCATCTCAGCCCTGAAAGAGTTTCCGATTTTGGAGCCTTTCAGATTGCAGATTTTGAGCTTAGGGACGCTCAATTTGTAGCACATTTAATTTTGTGAGTTTTAGTTTCATTTTCAAAAATCAGAGGAAACGACTCGTAGATCCTATCAAGGTCACAACTGTCTCCTGGCATCAGTATGACATCAAAGGAGAAGAGGACCACTGGGGCAGGAAGGGCACTTCAAATGCACCACTGAAGTACATTTAAATGCGTGGGAGAGCTGGCTGCAAAGCCAGGGCTGTAAACACACATCACTGTCTGTAATGTCCACTGACCATAAGATCTCTTGTCCTACTGACTCTGAAATTTAAAAAAAATAAAGAGTAGTAACTCTCCACACCATCCAAATTACTCAATATAGGAAGTGCTAGTAATGCATCCCATCTTACAAACTTTTGTATCAGAAAAAAAAGAGATGGTTTAAAATTGCTGAGATCATCATTGCTAATCTCTAAGGCAGAAGAGGAAAGGTGTGGTGTGATAAGGAAATCAATCTCAGACAAACGCCTTAACATGCAGGGAGCTCACATACACACATAGTAACAACTAGGAAACCCTCTCTCACTTACAAAATTATTATTTATGCACACACATCTTATAAAAGGTTTATATAGACTCTATATTTAAATGACTTTCTTCCCCGTCTAGAGCTGAGTTTCTCAATGTCAACACTATACACCTTTTGTGCTGGGTAAGTCTTTGTTGTGGGGGTTTGATCTGCTCATGATGAGATATACAGTAGCATTTCAGGCTTATCCTTCCAAAGGTAGTCTACCGTGTAGATGAAAAGTGCAGCTTTGTTTTCCTATCAGAATGTATAAGGGCAAAGTCTGGGATCATGTCTATGGGTAGGAAGAAATGGTTTAAAATTCCTGAGATCACAATTGTACCTGCTAGATACTAAAAACACCCCCAAAATTGGAGTTAGGACTACCAGCCATGTCTCCAGATATACATGGCCAATTTTTTCCTGGGGGTGAAAGCACCCGCAGTTGAGAACTAATAATCTAGATAAATACTATATAATACACTTCTACTAACAGATGCTAATCCCAAGCACAAAAATAGTCGCAGTTACACAATGTCTAGTTGCCAAACACATA
>NW_003852464.1:3943254-3954218 GCF_000181295.1 Otolemur garnettii
TGTAAGCAGAGCCTAACTCATAAGAACGGGAAGCAGGAATTATTAAGAATACGTTCTAAATGAATGAACATTATGATTTTAGAGAGCCCTTGGGCACGTGGGCAGGGTCTCCTGTGAAGCTTTCTGCCTATCTGTTAAAACTGGGACCTGAGCTAGATGACCTCAGGGCTTCCTTCTACGGCTAACAATCTGTGAGTCTCTCAATTATGGGCAAACCTACTCAGCTAGATTTATTTCAATAAAGGCAAGCTGACGACATAGCAGATATGTCCAGTTATAGCAGCTCAGTCCCTAATGGCAGCCATGCATCTTCACTGATTTAAATTCATGCTGTTTTAGAGCATATATGCCCTTAGGCCCGTCTCCTAAGAGAAAATCCTTCAGGGAAGAGGCTGCTTGCAAAACAATCTTGCAGATTTCTCCATGAATCTCATCTCAAGATTTTCAAGGTCAGGACCAGTCACAGACGTGTTTGAACAATACCCACAAATTCTATCTTCTCTAACAGACAACATGATGAAGGGGTTAACTGCTGCTGGCCGGGCGACAGGGAAGCTTAACACTGGAAGTCAGTATGTGTAGGGAAACTTGATCGGTCTCTAAATGTTGACTAATTAGGAATGAACAAAAAAAGGAGAGGGTTTCCTTACCTAAGATGACTATTTGGCACCTGTGCTCACAACAAATTAGATTTCGGGGCATGAGAATATGCAAAATTTCACTCCATAACCTCACTGAAAATTTCTATTCTCTAGTTGATCTGTCTCTAGGCTCTCTCCTTCCTCAATAAATCATTTTGGCTCCTGCTAAAACTAGATTTCTGTTAAGTTCCTGCTCATTTCACACAATTCCTTAAAGCTTGCCACCTCCATCTCTCTCTGATTCTTGCCCATTTAATCTTCCTGTCCATAGACATGATGCAAGACTCTGCCCTTATACATTCTGATAAGCAAAACAAAGCTGCGTATTGTCACCTGCATGGTAGACTGACTTTTGAAGAATAGAAGATTCTGGGAGAGCTTTGCCTTATGTTTACTGATTATGACCCTTGACAGAAAATATGCATAAATATACCCTCTACATACATTTAAAAAATGTAAAAAAAGAAAATACAGTTCTCAATCTTTCTGAGCCTACCAAAGCCAGCACACACAGCACCACGTCTCGTCTCATTGACACACTCTTCTCTCCCCTTCCAAGATGAGACATATTAAAAATGCTGTAGGGGTCACTGCATATTCAGATAGTTTTATAACCTAATTATGTTCTTGAATATTTAAAAAAAACAGGAAGAAACAAAAATCATGCAAACGTGAGCATATATATTTGCAGTAAGAGAGATAACATCTGCGTAAAGAAAGTTGACATTGACATACAAAATTGAAGGTACATACATTTTTATTTCTTCATTTCAAACTCCAAAAATTTCCTCCCAAGGGCATGATTGTATTTGGAAAACACATCTACCCACTTGGATTATTCAAGAGGAATACAATGATACAGTAAGCTGGCAGAGTATATGTAATCGGAACTCTTTGCTTCTTCTAGTTTTTGATGATAATTTTCCCCTATTGAATAATTTTACTTTCTACCTGTATCAAAACCATAGCCAGTCCCATCATTACAATACTAGGAACTTCTCTGACTGAATTATTAAAAGATCCTTGAATTTGGCTCCAGTACATAGAAATGTGACAATCCAATATGTCTTAGCCCTGTGAACTGTCACCAAAAGACTAAACATCCTTGACAGCCTGATAAAAAATTAATTATTCTCCCTCCAATGAAAAGGATGCAATTCAGCCAAAACCTTTGAGATGAGCAGATTTTAGAGTTCTCGGTTTCTCTTCTCTTGGACAGGGTACACTAGAATCTTGCATGAGGATTAAATAACATACACACGTATAAAATATCCAGCCTTGGCTTATGTACACTGTGTCTTTACATCTTAGGTCCTTTCACTGGCCTAGAAAGAAAACAAAAGTTTTCTTCCCCTTAAAATTTCAATTCATCTTCAAAGAATGGAGGTGGCAGTCCAAAGTGGAAGATAGAAGGAACAGTGGATTCTAAGAAAGGGTAATGATTAAGGAATAGTTACTTCAGACACAGAAAAACACTCAGATACTCCAAGCAAGTTTTTTCTTCAGCTGAACATTTGTTCCCTCCCAGGTAAAAGTGGTCCAATCCTCTCCACTTCTACCTACTCCTCCAGTTAGTGTGAAGACTTGAAAATCAGGTGAGTGATCATATTACCTGGTTGTAATATTATATCAAGGAAAGAGGCACTAAAGAAGACAGAAAAGACAGGCTAGTGGTGTCTATCCCACCTTTTCCTCACCCTGGAAGTGCTGTGCCAGCTCACAGAATGGAGAGAATATCTGTGTGCCTGGGGGAGTAAGGGTAAGTGATTATGGAACTTAGCAGTCAAACTCAGGGCTACCTTGGCACAGAGGAACACAGCACAAGGCAGAATTGTTATAGTGCCTACGGAGAGAGCATTTAGACCAAAAGGCAGCCTGAACCCTACACTAAATTTGTAAGGTTGGACTATCCCTGTGGTTCTGCTGGCTCAGAATTAGTGGACTTGGGAAACACCCAGGGAAACAAACACCAGTGGTGGCACCCAAGCCAAGGTGTCTCTTTCCTCCACCCCAAGTAAAAGCAATGCAACCCAGGGAGAGTTGTCGTCTACTTGGGGAAAGATAAGGGAAGTATTCAGAGCACTTCATCTTGTGACTTGGGTACCAGCTCAGCCCCAGTAAAATAAAGTACCAAGCAGACTCCTGAAGCCCCTGAATTTAGGTTTTAGTTCCTAGATGGCATTTCTGGACCCACTCTAGTCCAGAAGGAATCATGCTGCCATAAAGGGAAGTTCACAGTCCTGGTAGGATGAGCCACTTCCTCACTTAAGAGCCCTTAGCTTTTGAATAAACATCAGAGATAGACAGGCAGCTGTCACCATAAGGTTTGGGTGAAACTCAGGTAGCTTCAGGTGTGATCTGGTGTTGGTGGTTAAGACAGAGTGACCACATCACTCCTCCCCCAACTCCAGCAGCCCAGCACAAAGAGTGAAGGAAGAGAGTGAGAAACTTCGTCTAGTCACATGGGGAATTCTTTGTATCTTATCCAAGTCCTTCAAAGAAGTACCATCAGGAGTCTACAAGAGTTACAGCATTACTGAGCTTAGGGTAACTCCAACACAGCTGCAGTGAACAAACAGTTAGATTAGAACCCTCAATTCCCTTTGAGTATCTAGAAAGTCTTCTCAAGTGGGATAGGTTCAGATAAGTCCAACCTGCAGCCAGATGTCGATGAATATCCACAAGGATAAAGAAGATCCAGGAAACCAGGATCTCACCAAATGAACTAAATAAGGTACCTAGAACAAATGACCGTGGTGGAGATATATGACCTTTCAGACAAAGATTTCAAAGCAACTGTCCTAAAGTAGCTTAATGAACTTCAAGACAACACAGAGAAGTGATTCAAAAACCAATCAGAGAAAATTAACAGAAATATTAAAATATTTTTAAAAAGCAGAAATTCTAAAGCTCAAGAATTCAATTGACAAACTAAGAAATGCATCAGAGTCTTTCAACAGCAGAATTGACCAAGCAAAAGAAACACTTAGTTTGAAAACAGGCTATTTGAAAGTATATAATCAGAAGAGAAGAAAAGAAAGAATAAATAAGAATGAAGCCCACCTACAAGATCAAGAAAGTAGCCTCAAAATAGCATATCTAAGAGTTATTTGCCTTAGGATTAGGTAGAGAGAAATTTGGGGATAGCAAGTTTGTTCAAAGAAATAATAACACAACTTTTTAAACCAAAAGAATGATGTCAATATTCATGTTCAATGAGGTCATAGAAATCAACTTCATAGGTTGAGAGAGTTCACCAATCTTGCATGAAAGGAACTATTTCAAACATCTAAAAATTTACTCAATTCAAGACAGAATAAACAGGGAGTACAGACAGCACTTTGCTATTTCCTCCTGTTATTACAAAATATAATAAATCCTTGACATGGAATATTTCTTGCCTGTACCCTGATCAGATATAACTGCGGAGTTTGAACATCTCTAGGACTGGAAATACTTTCATTTTGAAAGTGGGATAGAGGTTGAGGAGGATATGGAGAAGAGAGAGTTATCTGTTCTCGTGACAGCAAAGCGTATTTTTTAATGCCTAGTTTTTTAGCCTTCTCTTGGAGGTTGACCTTTCTTTGAATAGGTTATCTTGCTGTGGAGCACTATTCCCAGACCTCCTGGGGTTCATGAAGCTAAGAAGAAGCACAGTCAGGAAATAAAAGCGATGAGGGAGCTACGTACAGAAGCAAAATTTCTGCTGAGGTGAAGTAGGCTGTACAAGAACTAGTAAAATTTGAAAGTCGTTTTAGAACCTCCGACTTTACATCCTGCTCAGCTTTCTTGAGAGCAGAAAGAAGCAAGAAACTCAGTGTCTGGGGGAACTTGTGGTGACCAATGGAGAAAAAATATTAAATCTTTCTTAAAATGGCAAAGAAAACACGGATGAAAAATGCCAGCAATGCAGCATTCTTGTGATTCTAGGAGAGAAATATCTGAAAACTCAAAATGTGGAATAAAAAGAGTTGGAAAGACTCATTATCAGCACAGTTGTGCATGGTCTTAAAGTTGTTTCCTGGAGAGGATTCAAGTCAACCACAGGAGACATCAAATGGACACCCATCTCTCTGCTGAGTTAATTTCCACTTTGTAAATTAAAACCAAAAATAGCAGCCTCACAGATGTGTTGAGAGGACTGAATGAGATAGTGTGTGTGAAAATATCTATTGTAATATTTTTGTATCTTACACCCTCACTGGAGGGTTGTGTCTTTTCTCTACCACTAATGTCAAAGAAGGGACAGTCAGACAAGGGACCAAGCATCGAGAAGGGCATCACTGGCCTTGGAGATGCACTTGCCCCACCTGAGACTTTCTGATCTGTTTGATGAGACACCTTAGCAGCTATGTGATCACAGACATGTCCTTGAGTTTTGAGTTAGCTAATTATAGAAATGGATAATAATAATTCATCAATAATTAACCATTTCATGTGTTTCTGAGGAGATTAAAGAAGAAAATAGAAGCAAATTTCTTTTTGTGTTAATCCCAACTATCATCATTACCATCATTGTTAGCACAGGGCAAGAGAATCATGGGCTCTGTCCATCTTCCATCTTTTTCTTGTCTAATGAAGACACTTGTCTTTGGAATTACAGCCCACCTTAAATCTAGGATCAATTACAGTCCACCTTAAATCCTGAGATCTTTATCTTGATTATGCTCAGAAAGACCCTTTTTCTAAGCAGGATCACATTCAGTACATTCCTCAGGTTTAGGAAATGGACAAATACATGTTTTTCTGGGGGATGGGTGTCACAATCCAATCAACATGGAAAGTTAGGAGCTAAGAATAGAGATGGACACACAGTATTCTATTAATATAACGGCACATAGAGGTAGGTGCTCTAAAGAAAAACGCAAGCCACATTAGGAACTAAGAATGAATGAAGGACGTTGGTGAGAGAGAAAAGTCAGCAAAGGCCTCCTGGGGAGGTAACTGGAGCCAAGACTTGAGGGAGAGAGTGAGACATGCCATGTATGGGCTTTTGTCGGAGGCAGAAAGAGCAGAGAATGAAGAGAACTGAGCCTGGGGTGGCCGGTGGCACAGATCACAAGCAGGGGCTGAGTTACTCACAGGAGGATACTGCATTTTATTCCAGGTTTCATGGAGAACCATGGCCAGGCTGAGCACAGCAGAGTCTTTTCAACTTTAGGGCAGATATTCTATTTCAAACCAAACCCTAGACTTGGACCTAAAGATTTAAATGTTATGCTATGCTCAAGTAATTGGTTCTAACACTGAGACAAATCTCCAGGAGAAATGATTTGCCTATGTGAGAACTGCGCTGAGTTTTCCTACCATTTCTTTTCATCATCTTGTGCTTCGCTGAACATGTCATGCGTTTGTACAAACGACTCCTCCTGCCTGCACAGCTGTCTCCCTCACATCCTCTCTCTGCTGTGCTTTGTCCCTGCTTTGTGTCACCTCCCCAGATGAGGTCACTCACTGTTCCTCTGTGCTCCAGGGAACGTATTCCCCTCAGTGCTTACTTCCCTGTGCCATCACCGTCTGTTTACAAGCATGCTCCCCTCACTGTCTATACAATCCTTTATGGCCACATCTATGTCACTTTCATCACTGTAGCCCTAGCAACTAGCACACTGCACACGAGGTGCCAAATAAATGTTTGTTAAGTAAGTGAATGAATCTTGGCTCTATTCAATTTGATTTTGCCTGGTTTTATATACCATCCATCCCACTATTTAATTACGCATAGACCTTCATCTTCTGTTATTTACTAAGTGGCCCACAGAAGGTTGGCATCAGCACAGAATGACCATCCAAATAGTTTTTGTATAGTTGATGAGAGTTGTAAACAATTAGTGGCCCATTTGTCCTTGCTAATGCCTTGCTAATGCCCACAGATAAATAGTAGGTGTTTTCCCCATGTTCAGTTTGGGATAACAGAGGCAGAGGAAGCTGCACTGATGTGTCTGCAGCCAGCTACCCAACTAAGTGCATCAGGGCAGCCAATCTGGGATGCAGGGAGCTGCTCTCTCCACACCTGCGACGCACTGAGCTCACTGAGCTATGCTATATTGTCATGCACTTGGGTTCTGGAAATCAATAAAATCTGTGAACCATGACACAAAACCAAAATGCAGTGAGAAGCGTCTTCTCTGCTCCCTCCAATTACGCCAGCAGGAATGGACCAAACACCTGCGGTCTTCAGTGATACTTCCAGGACAGTGTGGCTTGGGGAAACATTTACTTCATTGATTTATCAAATTCTCCTGTTTGGATTTTCCCACATACTCAAAGTTTACAATCCTGGCCATAAGAATGCTGAATAAAAATGGTTGCTTCCTAAGAAATGAAAATGAACAACAAAACAAAACAAAAACAAATGATACCTGAGCTATTTTAAACAAATATACTCACAAATATTGTTGGAGATAGGGAACATTTCATGCTTGAAAAAACTTTCATCAAATAAATATTAAATAGGTCACTATCCACAGATTCTAAACGGAGAGTTCTCCATTATCCATCTAGACAAAAATAAGATGCCATGACCAACATCCCCAGTCATTCCACATGGCCGTCAGAGTTCATGTCTCAACTCTGGATTCAGGTCCAGTTAGCCAGTCCATAAAAAACTGGATTCATCTGTACAGCTGTGTGCTATAACTAAGACATGTTCTGTTAACTCTAGAATTATTACAGGTCCCCAATATTGTGGAGGAAAGAGTATCTTTTAGTTTGTTGTGTCTCAATATACGATTGAGGTAAATTAATTATGCTTGGTAAATTATAAAGCCAACAGACTTACTTAAGGGGTGAAAAAATATGTTACTTTGTAACAGAGTAAAACACACTTTGAGAAGACTGTGGAATGCTCATAGAGTATTGGCTTTCAATCTGGAAGAGCTGTCCAGGGATTATCACAGCGGGGATGTGGGTCATCATCCTGATTTTGTCATGATGACCATTCCTGTTTTATATAGTGCTTTCACTGTAGTACATGTTTTATCAG
This sequence comes from Otolemur garnettii, assembly GCF_000181295.1. Taxonomy (NCBI): domain Eukaryota; kingdom Metazoa; phylum Chordata; class Mammalia; order Primates; family Galagidae; genus Otolemur; species Otolemur garnettii. The sequence continues at coordinate 3,950,881 of NW_003852464.1, forward strand.
CAAATGTGTTAGCTTTCAGGTTCAGTTATCACTACGTATCTAAGTTAGAGATTAGGACAATCTAGTCTAGAGAAGTTAAATGATCTGCCCCCCATTTCCTTAGTTGATAACATTCCAGAGATGGCAGAAAAACTCTAGCCTTCTGTCACTTTGGTTTGTAAAGAAATAAAAAGCCAGGTGGCTCACACCTGTAACCCTAGCATTCTGGGAAGCCGAGGTGGGTGGATTGCCCTGAGTTTATAGGTTCAAGACCAGCCTAAGCAAGAACAAGACCCCATCTCTAAAAATAGCTCGGCGCTGCGGCAGGTGCCTTTAGTCCCAGCTACTTGGGAGGCTGAGGCAAGAGAATTGCTTGAGCCTAAGAGTTGGAGGTTGCTGTGAGTTATGATGCCACAGCCCTCTACTGAGGGTGACAAAATGAGACTCTGTCTCAAAATAAAAAGAAACAAACAAATAAATAAAAGAAAGAAAATCCAAATTTTCTGACATCAGGCTATCCAGATACCACAATCAAAAGTGATGATTAATGATTAAAGGCAAATAATTATTTATTTTTGGTTTAGAGCCATGCAATTATAATAAATTAATTGAAAAGTAAAGCTAAGATTATACAAATTTTTCTTTGCTACATGTTGTAATATTAAAGTTTTCGTGACCCCAAAAGGCAAATAGCTTGTGAGTGGTATTAGCTCTCTTCTTGGTTGGCAAATTATTCAGACAGTGTGACTGTCTAAAACTTGGCCATATTATACAACGCATTTCACTGAGTTAATAAAATTAGACCGAACCCGCAGTGCTTAAGAATCTTTCTCTGTACCTTTTTACCTAGTCAATAAGAACTCTGGATTTAGAATCAGGGTACCTTAATTTGTACATGGTTGGCCATCTACTTCAAACAAGACAATCAACTTCTCTGAGCCTTTGCTTTTTTAACCATTAAACTGATATATTAACAGCTACCTAAATAAATAGATTTATGGACCAAGGGAATGAATGCAAGTCCCTCAAATAGTAAGCAGCACACAATCATCTGCAAATAAAGGGTAGAAAGTGATTATAATAATGATAATCGCCTGCTTATATGGCTGGATGGGAGCTCAGACTTCATTCAATCCAACTCTTTCACCGTTTGAATGAGGAGGCTGAGTTGCTAAGATTAAATGGTCTCTAAGTGTTTGTATTCATTAGACAATATATTGTAGGACTCCCCTACCCCTAATTTCCCAAGCTCTGTGGTAAGCACTGGCCAGTGAAAGCTGTGTCTTCAGCCATGAATACACATATGCTACTTATTCATGTCCAAGTTCTGGCCGAGCAACCTTTGATGGAGACTGTCGCTTAAAGAGTTCAGAGTGCCCAGAGGCGGGGCTGTTTTGCTGATGGAAGAACAGAAGGAACAGTGACTCTGCCAGGAAAGTCACTGCACAGAAAAGGTGATGACTGTTGGGTTTTAAAGGAAGAAAAAGATTAATGCCAACTACACCATTACAGAGAGAGCATCAGTCCTATTTTAGTAAAGAGAAAACCAAGAACTTGAAAATATATACATTATTAGTCCATATTAGGGGCAGAGTCGGGGCTAAAACTGAGATCCCATCATCCATATTTACTGTGATTTCCACTCTTTCTTCCACTCTCCTGCACAAGTACTGTCCAAGTTTGCAGAAAGAAATGAGTTCAGCATTTGAGTCTCACTGGAGATAACTTTTAGCTTAACCTCTTCATTTTTTCACGGAATTACTTCCTCTTACTGGATTGATGCCCTGGGTCTATTTCATTGTAGTTTGACTTTCTTCTTCTTAATCATGTGATACTTCTTTGAGAATGTTTAATTCTCTTTTTGTTTACATAAATGCATTTTCTTTCCCCCCAGGAAAGTAATTTATATATATTCTAAAAACAAGCAAATCGTGTAAATGCAAATGTGCTTTCAATACTACGCTGATGTCTAAACGGAACTTTTTGTTCACTTGGTTTAGCCTGATACACCATTTCCTGACCTTAAGGTAACGTTCCACTGGGTCATTCCAATTTTAAAATGAACTGAGCATCTGATTGTCGGATTACTGGATCCTCATGTTTTCCATGATGCTGATTCAAGGCCCTTGCAGCAAATGGACCATAGCTGCTTTGCATTTGAGCCATATGAGAATTTAATGTGCATCTATAAATTCATAAGTGCCTACTATATAGATCAAAGTTCAGAAAATGAAATATTCACAATATAGCTCCATTCTACAAAAACAGAGACTCAAAATTGCCTAAGCCAAATAACCTTAGTATATACTACCAAATAAACTTAGTCATTGCTACAGCAATCACACTGTGTTCATGTTAAGAAAGTTTTTTGGAGCTTGAGGAGAGATTTTATTTTACTTAGAAAACTCAACAAATACAGCTCCCACTCACGGGACACTGCTGTAATGTTAGTATCTAAAAAGTGGCAAACTACCACCTTATATTCTGTTATTTAATACATAGTTTGAGTTTGTTTATTGATCAGTCTGTTTATTGATCCGCTTAATCCTTAATCTTTTAAGCAGTTAATAAATTTGGGCATATTTCACAGTAATTCATGGAGAATAGCAAGCTTTGTTTTCTGTAACTCCCTAAGAGTGTCAACCAACAAGTCTAACAGTGCGTGTGGCGGTGCCAAGTTGACTCAGATGCCTCCACAAATGAATGAGGCCTCCTTCTTATTAATACTAAATAGATCATACTAAGGAATAAAGAGGAAAAAAAAATCAACACTTGAAAAAAAAAAGTCATACAATTAGAACCACATTTTGATTTGTCTTAAAAACATTTGAGGGGGTGTTAAACTTACTGGGCTATTAAATTGCATCAGGAAAAATATTAGAGCTCATTGTATGGAGTGTTTTACTCTGCCACAGCTGGAGCTGGACTGCGCACTTATCACTTACGTGCACTGGAGCAGGGTGAGCAGATACAGATTAGTGAGGAAATAACTTTTCTCGTCAGGGGATCTTCAATATGCCCAGGAAAATTTGTGGGTATTAGCAGGCATAGGAAAGAGAGTGAGGTACCTGATTACCCCCTACCGTCAATGCGAACAATTAGCTGTAAAAAAAAAAAAGTATGCTTTTTAAATAATATTCCCTCATATGAAGGAAAGAAAGAGGGAATCAAAAGGAGAATCCATTACACAGTAAAAATAAAGGAGACAGAACCACATTTTTAAAAAGTATCATTGAAACAAGAGAGTCTGTTTAATCATTTCCAAGGACCAAAGACCAAATGGAACTTCAGAGTTTTTTATTGTCTCTATAAAATCATTTCAGAAACAACTGATAGGATTTATCTTTTTTTTTTTTTTT
>NW_003852464.1:3954407-3957750 GCF_000181295.1 Otolemur garnettii
GGGCTAGGTTCAAACACGCCAGCCTCAGTGTATGTGGCCAGTGCCATAACCACTGGGCTACGGGTGCCAAGCTGGATTTATCTTTTTAATGTCATTCATTTAAGCGATGATGAACAGCAGTGGTTCCACTGGGTTTCCTCATTTGGGGGAGTGGGCCAGGTTGATGTACACTATGTCTTCCACACAACAATTTGACCAAAAAGTTGAAGAAGCTATTATGAAGGCAACTAAATTATTTATTACCATTACAAAGGAGAGAACAGCACACACCCCTAATTGAACATTTACTAGTTACTAGGAATGGCATTAAATATTTCACATGCATTACATCATTTATCTTTTCTGGAAGCTTATCTCAAATCACATATTTTTTTTTAAATATATTTATTTCAGTTTAAGTATTTTTTTTTTTTTTTGCATTTTTTGGCCAGGGCTGGGTTTGAACCCGCCACCTCCAGCATAGGCGCTGGCACCTTACCCTTTTGAGCCACAGGCACAGCCCTCAAATCCCATTTTTTTCTAAAAGAACCTATCCTTGCTTTTGGAGCAATCACATTGCCTTCCCCATTATTCATTTATGAGGAAGAACTTATCTCCTGTCTTGAAAGTTATGTTTTAACCAGGGCTTATTAATGGAAACACTAGGACAATGAGTAGTTGAAGATGTAATTAAGCCTGGTCAGGATGACAGAATCCTAAGACTTCTGAAACTATCCAATTGGGAGAAAACTCCTCTGGTCACCTACGGTGGGTCCCTGAGCAGGGGGATCTCTCCCTTCCTTTCTGTCTCTCCCTGTCCTCTCTTCCGCCTTCTGTCATACTAGTAACGAATTTATTCACGGCAAGAACACAACTATGGAGAAGTCCTTATTTGCATGCAAAAAGAATAAACCAAAGTTTTATAGTATGCTTCCTCTCAAAAGTTGCTGAACTCTGGGATACAGAAGACTGTGACAGTATTATCGAAGCACGTAAGGAATTCTAAGAGTCAGAGGGAAGGATTAGACTTTAAGTGGCTATCATTAACATTTAATTTACAGAGGTGGATCAGCCATTCACCACTGGTATTAAAAAGCCATTACCGAGAATGCACATATGTGCACATTACATCCGAACGGCTCCCTCCGCCTCTTTTGGACGGCTGGTAGGAACCACTTCTAACTAACAGTGTCATTTAGTCTCAATAAACATTCATGCTGCAATGATTCCAATGAAATGGCACTCACTATTTGGAGCTTCCACGATGACATGATGACTTTTAATATCAGGACCGTATCAGAAACAAATTAACAATCTCTACTTGTTTATTAAATAGAAAGGGAAAAACTTATTTTTATCTTTTTTTAAATTAAATGATAGCTGTGTACATTAACGCAATCATGGGGTACAGTGTGGTGTTTTCATCTACAATTTGAAATATTTTCATCAAACTGGTTCACATAGCCTTTATGTCATTTTCTTAGTTATTGTGTTAAGACGTTTATATTCTACTTTTAGAAAGATTCACTTGTACCCTTGTAAGATAAACCATAGAGGTGATCCCTCCAATCACCCTCCCTCCACCCCTTCCCCCTCCCTCCCCCTCCTCCTCCCCATATTCTTAGGCCATAATTAGGTTATAGCTTCCATATGAAAGCTGTACATTAGTTTCATAATAGGGCTCTGTACATTGGATACTTTTTCTTACATTCTTGTGATACTTTGCTAAGAAGAACATTTTCTAGCCCAAAAAGAAAGTATAACGTATTGTGTAGGGAGCTGTATATTTTTTATAAGGCCAGTAACAATGACAATGACAGGTTTGTTACCTCTATTTAATAAGTATTTTATGTGGTAAAACTGGACAACGTACGGACATACAGAGATGTACGATGATAGCAATAAATTCCAGATTTTAAGTCAGTATAAAAAATGCCGTGGTCTAAAAATCGCTTCAATCTCAAGATACTACAGTGAACAAAAATACTTTCCCATTTATATGCCACCTCTCAACACTTGCACAAACACACAGAACCCAAAATATCTTTTGCAATTACCTTAATTACTGTTACCTTTGATTTCTCTTACAAGGGTAATGCATTTAAAATGGTAATTTCTCATTAATGTCAGCACGATTTTGCTGGATTTTAAAAACAGGAGCTCTTTGTTGGTTGGTCTGATGTTCTAAATATGTTTGATTCAATAAATAGAGACGAGATAACAAGGAGTTTTCACCTTAAGGGATCAGTTTCTATAGGACCATGATTTTGCAATGCTACTACCTAGTAGATTTTTTTAAAAGATAGATTGTCTTCCCCACAAGCACATTTCTATATATTGATAGAAAGAATCAATATATTACAAACTGACCCAAACAAAAGATGGTTTTGCTCAACTTAACGTTTTGTACTTTCTATGCATCCAAAGCATTTATCCTAAGGTGGGATAACTGGATATGTATTGGAAAGAGAATCTAAAAATTCAAGTTTTCATGTAAGGTCGTTTATTACCTTACTGGGTGAATTTTGGCCTATTACTTAACCTTTCTGTATGTTACTGTCTCCAAATTGTGAATGCTATTACTTGCATTACAGATCTCTACACAACGAATACAAGAACAAAATGAAATAATGAATACATAAGGCCCTGGAATTGCAAAATGCCGAGTCAGTAAATGAGTGGATCCATTCATCACTCACCAATCAAATATTTAATGAGCAACTACTTGGTGTAAAGACAATTTGGAAAAAGTACTCAAATATGATAGCAGGGGAGCTGCAAAAAATGTTGTAAGTGGTGTAAGAAAGGTTTAGTCCAAATGCTAAGAGAATCCAGAGCAAGGGAAAGATAATTTTGACCAGCAGAATAGATAGGAGAGAAGGGAGGAGTGGTGCTGTTTGAACTGGGTCTTGAGAAATACCTGGGTCCCAAATAGCCTAATATAACTGAAAAATGGAGTAGGAAAGAAGTTACTCTGGGATTCATGACAATATTGAGACTGCCAGCAAACCCCAGGAGCCAGGGAAGAGCCCCGAGACAGATCCACCCCCACAGGGCTCTGTGGGGATCAACTCTGCTGATTCCTTGATCTCTTATTTTGAGCTTCTGAAACTGTGAGACTGTGAGACAATACATATCTATTAGGCTGGCATTGTGGCTCAAGCCTATAATCCTAACACTTTGGAAAGCCAAGGTGGGTGGGTTGCCTGAGCCCAGGAGTTGAAGACCAGCCTGAGCAAGAGTGAGACCCTGTCTCTAAATATAGCCGGGTATGTGGCAAGCACCTGTAATCCCAGCTACTGGGGAGGCTGAGGCAAGAGGATCACTTGAGCCCAGGAGTTTGAGGTTGCTGTGAGCTGCTGAG
>NW_003852464.1:3957996-3965310 GCF_000181295.1 Otolemur garnettii
TGCCTTTTGAGGATGAAATAGCCCTCTTCAAACATCGCTTACCGTGACTGCCAGTGAAGGGACTAAAAAGGGAAGTACAGAAGCCCAACAACTTGGTAGTGAAGTACTAAAAAGGTGAGGAGTCCTGACATTCTTGGGATCCCTTGTTCAAAGGCTGTGAAAGGGCTTCTGTTCATAGCAAGGGAAGCAAAGTTCAATAAGTGATGTCAAAACAGGCACTACTGAGGTCGAGGGAAGGAAAGAATATATTGCAGGACCAGGAAAGGGGGTGGCAGTGGAGAAGAGCCCCAAAAGATGATCCATCATTCAGAGGCTAATCAGGAAAACAGACACCCCGGCTGGTGTTTCAGACAGAGGCAGTTTAATCCTGGGCATTGCTTACTCAGGTTATTCAAGACTACAGGAGATGGGAATGAGGGTAGAACCCAGAGCCAGCAGCTTTAAGAAGCAGCTACCACCCTCCAGGCTGGCAGGGAAATAGGACAGAAGGCGAGAGTCTGAATGGAGAGGCTCGTGCGGCTGGAGCTGGGACCCCCAGAGAAGGGAGGCTGGGCCCCTGCAGGTGCTGGACTACTGGGAGAGGGGGGAAACTCGTTTTCTCAGACCTCCCCGGGGCACAGCTGGGTGGTGCAGGGACTGAGGTGGCTCTCTAAGATTCTTTCTCACCTTGGCTGGGGTGAAGCTGGGTTGGGGGCATCAACAGAAGCTGGAGGCTGAAGCCACACCTGTTTGCCTCTGATGGAGAGGGAGACCCAACCTGGAAGCCAGAAAAGAATCCTTCCCTCCAACTGGTAAAATCTACCCAGAAACTGACCAGCAAGGATGTCTGGGAAATGCAGTTTTGGGAAACTTCATCTCTGTTTCCCAGAATAGACAGAGGGGTAATGGGTGGGATTGGAGCCAAAAGCCAGTAAGTAAAAAAGAAAGAGATGTAATACTTTGATGTAATACTTTGAATGCAGGACGTGGGACTGGGGCGTGTGTGTGGGTGTGTGTATGTGAGTGTGTGTGATATCTCGAGGCTCCCAAGTCTCCCAAAGGTGATGGCATCAGCAAAGACTCTGGAACAGGTGGGAGCAGGTTGATCAAGGACGTCCCTTCCCTGACGTATGTAAGAAATGGGTAAGTGTAGAGATATTCATGTGAAGAAAACAGTAACTATTTGAGCTTTTTGTAGGCTGTTTAATTTAATGTGAGCATCGAGTGTTTACTAGGAAACAGTGGCAAATGAGACTAAAAGAAAAGGCCAGACGTGGTGGCTCACGCTTGTAATTGTAGCACTCTGTGAGGTCAAGACGGGTGGATTGGCCTGAGCTCAGGAGTTCCAGACCAGCCTGAGCCAGAGTAAAAGACCATATCTACAAGAAAAAGCCAGATGTTATGGTGGACACTTGTAGTCCCTGCTACTTGGGAGGCTGAAGCAAAAGAATTGCTTGAGCCCAAGAATTGGAGGTTGCTGTGAGCTATGATGCCATAGCACTCTACCCAGGGCAACATAGTAAGACTCTGTCTCAAAAAAAAAAAAAAAGGAGGGACAGAATCCTAAAAGTGTATTCTCCGTAGGCCGGGGCACAAATACTGAAAAGTATGTATGACACAAGAAATCACGGGAAATCATCACTATTTTTTTGAAATGGGTCTGAAACGTGTCAGTGTGTTAGGAGTGTTATTTCAGATGACTTCGTAGACTAGATTCAGCTTTCCTAATAGTCAAAATAATTATGTTGTCATTTTCGTCATCATTATTGTCTCATCACCGTACTGTTTATCTGGCATTTACTATGTGGCGGAAACTGAACCCTTTCTTTCTACTATAAGCATTAGTATCCCCTATGTTAAATGGGGAGAAACTGACCATCAGAGAGAACATGGTTTGCTCAAGGTCATCTTGGTTATACGTGTTTGAACTTGGACTTAAGCCCAAGTGTGAGTAAATTCCTGTCTCTTGAGCATCAGTCTTCCACATCTGAGAAAATCATCCGGACTCACACATTCTTTCAAACTATTCCAGGCAGCAAGGTCACCTTAAGACTCAAGTACCTCCTGGCAGCCTGAGCCATCTCTTCACGTTCTCAGCTGAGCTCATTTATAAGCCCTTCTGAGTATTACTTCTCCTCCTCCTCACTTTTTTTAGGTTTTCACAGTCCTCTGAGATGACAGGCTGAACGATGGTGAGGAGGACGTGGGACTATCAAAGCCCATAAACAGGAGAGCCTGCCAGAAGTGGATGCAAAGAGGTTCACGGAGGGCACATCTGGGCATGAGCAGCCCCAGCTGTTTTTAACATATGTCGAAAGTGCTGCTGTGCCTGCCCACCGGGCAGACCTGCTCAGAGCTGTTTAGAAGAAAGGACGGCTCAACGCGGGAATGCAAATTTACAGGCTGTCGCTGCTCCATTTCTGAAGCCTTCATGGTTTGGTGCTTTTTCTTACACACATAAATACAGTAGACAAAACCTTCACAGAGATAAGCAGCAGGTGTGCTAATATTTTCCTGCCAAGGTATTAGGCAGCGCTGAGCTGAACTAATGGGCAGAAGCGCACATCCATCAGTTTCACTGCAGAATGGGGGAGGAGGAAGGGGAGGGTCCAGGGGGGTTAAATAAAGCTCAGGTGGCTTCCAGAAGGACCACTTACTTCTCAGAGTTGGCAGGTGCCCAGGGATACATGAGGTGTGACTTTACTGAAAGGAGATCTATGGCTTGCAAACTCTGGAATGTTTAAGAGTTAATGGGGAGTGTCCAGACAAATGCAGGATGATTTAGAGAAAGGTTAGCAATTGTAATGACGCTAGTAACAGCTATTCCATACTTCCCCAAGTGTTTTGCTTATATTATGAACCCATCATTATCTCATCCAACTCATTGGCTATGTATGGCGTTCTATTTCATTGAAGACATTGAGTCTCAGAGATATAAAGTAACTTTCCTAAAGTACAGACATTTTATATGTAGATATTATAAATGCAGAAAATAAGATGTAGAAATAGAATTTGTATCTAGACCTGCCTAAGTTAGTAATTACTATACCTAATACCACCTTCACATCTTGATTCTATTTGAAATAGCTGGATCACTTATAACTTATATCTTAAAAGTCATCTACTTTTTTTTTTTTTTTTTTGCAGTCTTTGGATGGAGCTGGGTTTGAACCTGCCAACTCCAGCATATGGTGCCGGCGCCCTACCCTCTTGAGCCACAGGCACCACCCCATCTACCTACTTGTAAAAGAGCCTGGTACTTGTCAAAAATTACAGAAAATATGTGCTCTGGGTATGTGATGTAATAGGATCCTTTTGAATCTCCTCTTACAACAGAATTGGTTGCTTATTATTTTCCTTTCTAGAAAGATACATCAGAGAAAAAATCATGGTTTGTTTGCCTTACGGTATTTACTCAGCCTCTTCCATCTATCATTTCACACACTCAAACTCGGATAAAAGAAATTTAAAACACAAATCCAAAACAGTCATTTTAAAAATGTATATAAGCTATCACATAGATAAGCTAATAAAAGCCCAGAAATACCCCTAATTTGGTCAAAATCGATCTTGCTGTATTAATGTGTGCATCCTCATTTATGCATTTAAATCTGATCATCACCCTGTTCCCCCTACTGCACGCTTATCGTAGATAACAACAGTGCTGACCTAACAACGGGTGGCCACACCGATAGCGCTGACCTGTCCCTGTGTGCACAGTCCGTTCTCTCATTATCTTTTCCCCATTTCCTAGTCATACTCTAAGGTTCAATCTGGTCTTCATTTTTCAGCAAAACTACTTTGCCTGAAGTGTCCATCCCAGCTCTTCCAAAAGCATTCTGGGTAAGAAATGACTCTCACCATATTCAGAGGTGGGGAGCAGCAGGGTCAGTGGGACAAGTAGTGGGAGTAACAGCAAGACCCGACCTTGCACCCGCAGTACCAGCAGCAAGTGCCCTGTGCCAAGGATCTTCTATAGAGCAGGCAAGACCAGGAGCTGAAAAAGGTACCTCCACAATGTGTGCAAAAAAAGTATGCACATTTTAATAAAGGAAAAATCTGTATTTAAATTGTAACGCTCAACATACACCAATAACAAAAAATAAATACAAGTCATGTTGAACACCTCTTACAGCACTCAGAGGTGACTTGAGTATTACAAATTTAATACCATTTCTTTCTTAACATACGTATATTTTGTGGCTTCCTCTCCATATTAACTCTAGTTCATTCAAATAACATGACTTAGCTTCAGGGAAACTGAGTTTCTCCTTTTTTTCCCCTTTATTGGTGGCCATTTCTTCCTCATCATTTCCTATTTCCTTTTTTCTTCCTCTTTTCTCCTTTGAAGCAGTTTGGCTATTCTTTCCCCTACAGAATGATCTTGTGTATTTACGTTCACTCTACTATTTTTTCATATTTCTAAATCATTGATAGCTGGTTTTCCGTTTATTATCATAATTCTTTTCTTCTCCTTTCATTAGGGTTTATTTTTTTTAATAAGAGTTTGAGCCTAGATGCTTAATTCATTTAATGTTTCCCATTTTATGAATATAAGTGTTTAAGTCTACGAATTTTCCTGTGAAGAATGCCTTCACTGTATCCTATAGAATCTAAAGCTGTATTTTAACAACCTCAAGACACAAATATTTGGTTCATTTCAACTTATGACACATTTTAGAAATAAGAGGTGCCTCGTCTAAGGAAGAATCATAGGAATCTATTAGTACACTAAGATTTGTTTTGACCAATTTCTAATGTTTATCAGCCACACTGCAGCCCTGATGTAGCTCCTGACATTGGAACCTACACACACTGGACGTCTTTGCTGTTACTGACATCACTTCATTTGAGCTCTGTGCATTATTGGTGCCCAAGAACTAGTGTCTGTTGCTGTTTCAAATACCTTCATTTTGTTTATTCAAAGTATTTTGTTGAAGACTTTCTAAGGAAGTTGACTACCAAAACTTTTAAAATGGGTGTCAGTGGCATGGAAGAAAATTCTGAAGATGGTTGTGAAGCACTCTCCAAAGTAATACTGCAACACAAATGCACTTAATGGACTAGTGGAAGGAAAATTCTAAGGCCATAGGAGAGTTGAGTCATAGCCTATTAGCAGAAACTTTCCACTTGATGAACATAAAGTAACCATAAATCTTACGACTGACATCTTTAGATCTAATACAAAAAAATGTGGTATTTAAAATTATTAGGCAGAAGAAATTTACAGTTGTTTCATTTTCATTTTGAGTGATGGATCTTTAAAAAGCATTTCCGAATCTCCAGGTTGTACTGGCTTTTTGCTTCCTAAGTCTTTTTTTAAAAAAGTTTCTAGCTTGATCATATGTAGTAGAGATCAAAGAATGTTGTCTGTATTGAGGTTTTTCAATAATATGTTGAGTTTTTTGTGACTCTAACATAGATCCAGTTTTGTAAATGATTCAGGTTATTGGAAATCATTCCCCTCTTTTGAGAGAACAGAGTTATAATAAACCTTAGGAGATGTTTGTGGACTTTAAGTGGAACTATACACAAAATAACATTCTATCACCTTACAAAAAATTGACAAATTAAAGAAGAAACAAGGTTTGGGTAGACTGTAGTCTTTTGTAGTTCAAGGTGAGTACCCAAACCAAGAGTATCATCTTGAAACAGGGTTTGAGTAGACAGCAGTCTTTAGTAGTTCAAGGTGAGTACCCAAAACCAAGAATATAGGCAGAACATGCATTGAAGAGCTGAATACAATGAACAGAAAATGAAACCTGATTTCAGAGTGAAATCAAAGTATCTTTTTTTGATTTCAGGAAAAATGTGTCTTTAATGTAGAATAAAGCCTGATGGTTACTTTTTATTACTCTCTTCTTCCCTTGGTTGATGGATTTCTGCCTTTAATTTTTTATCATTTCTGAGAATCTGAGCATTCTCTCTACTATTATCAGGTTAGCAACTTTCGTCTAATATATATTTATACCAACTCACTCTTTACATGGGTTGGCTTTGAGCAACAATATCCATGAACTAATGGAACGATCCGACATGCATACGAAGTTAGTTAAGCACTAGCTATCCTAGAATAGTGCCACCTTGTCACTGTTGAATGTCACTACCATTGGTCACCTTCTTCCGGGAATGCCCCTTGGGCAGCTGTTCACTGACCCTATCTCCTAATCCACCCCTCAGAGCCATTTTGTAATGCTTTCTGGAGTGGCTATCAAAGCCATCATCACAGAGAGTCCACAAACTCATCTTAGAAAAAGTGCTGAATAAAACCATTTATTCTGTTTTGAATTAAGTCAACAGTTTCCACATCAGGGGGTTGGATTTTCAAGAATTTAAGAAAGAAAATATTTCCCCCCGATTGTTTCTTATATGCAAGGAACAACCTGGCTGCTGAAAGAGATTAACTTCCAATACCTTGCTGCTGCTGCTGCGGCTGCTTCATCTCTGAGGTGGTCTCCTTTTCCTTCTCCTCTTTCCCCTTCCCTTCTTCCTCCTTCCTCTTCCTTTTCTTTACTTTTTCTTATCTTACTTCTTACTTATTTGGGCCTAAGTTCTCCAGGCCATAGTTTTCCACAATGTCCACAACTTGTCATCGCCACAAGGAACCACATCAAACCATCTCTAAATTTATTATACTACACAGATGCTCACTGTCAAATAATTAAAGGGCATTTTTTCTTGGAGTCCTCATGCTTATAAGAAGCCAAATTTATTTCAAGAATAATTATGGAATAGCTAGGTACAGAGTTCATTGTATAAAAAATGTAAGTATTATATGATTTTAATAACTGAATGCCAGCTTCCAACGTGCTGATAAAAATGTCCTACCTGTCATATTCCACTGCAGACAAGCCCTAAGTGGTCTTGAAAATCACTTATTGAAGGCAGCAGAGCAACAATATGGGGGGAACCTGGGCCCCCAAACCTCTACTTGGAGGAGAGTTATTCAGTTGTAAATACTTCTTTGGGCCCACAGATGAGTAAGAAAATAAACTTCTATTAGGTTAAGGAACTGATGTCTTTGAGTCTGTTTCTCACAATAGTTGGCCTATTGTGTTAGTTGATGGATAGCTTATTACCAAAAACAGAATCCAAATTCTTTGAATATTTTGGTGGCCAAAGTAGAAAGAAACATTACATCAGGTTTGAATATTGACTAGAAATCAAAGCCCTAAAATTACATCATGTACTCCGAATTATTTGTATGGTGCCTAGATCTATTTCCACAAATAAATTTCAGATGTGAGAAATAGGTACCTGATTAATCACTTAGCAAAATTTAAAAAGTTTATAAGACTTCTAAGTTATTTAAGTTTGATTATTGGCTCGGCGCCT
>NW_003852464.1:3965590-3970670 GCF_000181295.1 Otolemur garnettii
TTAATTTCATTGAAGCATTAGTTTCTTTAATAATAATTTTTATCTAAACTCAGACCTCCTAACATTTAAAGTATTAAGATCACATTTATCTTACATTAATATGCTAATTTCTACAAAGATATGTGCACTGGAAACACTGAAGGTTCTAACTACTGTAGACGTAATGAGGTTAATTACTATTGTGTCTTATTTTTACTTTAAGATTACTCCATCATCTCATAATAATTTGCATAATCATAATATCATTTATTATTAAGGATACTTTTTCTGAAATATTAGTTTTATGGTTAGCTTCACTAAATAAATAATCAGTTTCATGTACTCTATGGTTTTGCCTTTTTTTCGTTCTTTAGTTTTCATGAATATTCTTTTGTAAAATAATACCTACTTATCCTCCCTGTCATAGCTGGTACAACACTAACAAATCCCTATAGCTTTAAGGAGTTTACTTGTGCCTGGAATGTGTTATGCTGGATGCTACACTGGGACTTCAGGCCAAGCATTTTGCTTGTCTACAAAGCTCTTGACTGTAACAGGAGAGAGAGAAAAAAATAATGTCTCTCTCTATCAGCTGACTGCAAGACCCTTCATGATCTGGACTTGTATAACTCTTCTGAAGATTTGGGCAGCACATCAAATAACTCTGGATGCATTAAGCAACTTTCGTTAGGACTTTCATTTGTACTGCAAATTGCAATTCCATGAATGCGCTGTGTATTTTTTTGTGCCTCGGTGCCTTTGCACCTACTGTTCCCTCTGCTGCAGCTGCTATTGCCTTGACCATCTAGGTAGTTCCTCTCCATGTTAGAAAACTCTGTTCAGAAGACGCCTTCCATGGAAGAAGTCATCACTGTTGGTATTTTCTCTTTTTCTCAATTCTGCTTCTGTCAGAATGTGCTATATTCCCTGCTACACCACGCACCAGTGTCTATTCAGTGTCAGCTACTCAACTAAACTTGCATATATCCTTGAGAATTTTTTCCAAAAAATTATAAGTTTAACACTGTTATCCACCTTCCATAGGCAAGAAATGTTAAGCTATCTGTTCATACTGGCGAATGTCTAGATGCTTAGAGTTCCTTCCAGCTACATATGAATTCCTTCTGAATTCTAGCTGAGGTCTGTCTGCTTCTGAAGGTGAGTCTTTACATGCTCTGGTAAACACACAAGCAGACACGCAGGTATTTGCTTTCCATGTGCAGAGGACAGAACAGGGGATTGAAGGAGGGAGAAGACAAAAGAAAGGGACAGAAAGCAAGAGAAACAGAAATTAAGAGAATGTGAAAGAATTTAAATATGGCCATTTCTCAGCTAATGATCCTACTCAACAAGCAAATGACAAAGACAGAATATGAGTGAAGTGACTTGTCTGTGCACCCCGCCACCTCCACACCAGGGGCTCCACAGACTGAGCGTCCTCCAGGGACTCCTCTGTGTACCCCGTCACCTCCACACCAGGGACTCCACAGCCTGTGAGTACCCTCCAGGCCTGAGTTCAGTTCTAGTCTTTAGCCATGTGTGTTTCTTCCACCTCCTGGCCCCTGAAGACAAGCCAATGACTTCACCCTGTCAAAGCAACGGCACCCTTTGTGATCATGAAGGTATCACATCCTGAGCTGCACTAGTTCAGAGGCACTTTCTTAGGTCTGTTTGTCTTACACAATGATGTTTTACATGTTGCAGGTGCTTGACAAAAACCTACACAACAACAGAAGAGTTCAGTAAATAAATGCTGCTATTCAACAACATTGGGTTTGGCTCCAAGAAGCCTGAATTTTTTTTTTTTTTATCTCCAATGTAGTCCTACATCTGAGATTCTAAGAGATTAAGTGATTTAAGGCTTATGCACATAAAGCATTTTTTATGGAATAAAACCCCAAGAAATATGAAAACCCATGGCTCTCATTTGCTGCTTATGACGGCTTCCGTAGCACAGCAGAAGCCGAGGTCACATCAGCACTAAGGCTGAGCACAGAATTTTGTATTTCATATTGATGTGGAAAACGTCCTTAAAGCCACCATGCTTGCTGAACACAGCACAAGCATACGTTGAACCTATAAGTTAGTCTAAAAGAATGAGAAGTACTGTGGAGGAAAGTTGGAGCATTAAGTGTCTTTCATCCCAGAAGAATATATGAAGCATATTATTTGCATCGTCTGCATGTCTAGCTGCTAATAAGAATCCCCTGTTGCCATGTTAAATATTCATTTTATCTTATTTATTTATATCTTATTTGTAAATTGCTTGCTATGCAGCCTATTAATTTATATGTCAATGGAATTCTGTGTATCCACTCACGCATTTGTTTATCTTCCTGTAGACTATTTTCACCATAACCCCACATTGAGAATTCTGGGTGCATTTACGCAGGATCAACTACCCTCAAACACCTTAGTTTTCATGGCTAAAATCCTTGTACATTATGGACGATAAAGTATCGACACTCTTTGTGTTCTCAGAGTCGATAGGTCATTCAATGCATGCTGAGTACAATGGCATTATGTTTATGATTCCCCATAAATGTCTTTCAGCCCAGAGATAAAACTTAACTAAATGTTTCCATCTTTCCTGGCTCATGCAGCAGAACAAGAATATATAACACAGTGAAAATTACTTCTGAAGAACAATTTTTTAGCCAGCGTGGCACTAACAAATAAACCTCGGTTTTTGATAGATGAACCCAGATAGGTTGGGATCCATCATGTGTTACAACCAGAATTACCAATGGACCTTAACTACAACCAAAGGTGTCCCTTCCATTTGTAATAACATGTGTCCAAATCTATGTCGTCATAAAATAGCTTCGCTTGTGTAGTAAAGGCAATTTATCTACATAACATTGAATTTTATTGGCAATATGTATGTACCACTGAGTTTTATCTAGAAAACTTAAAAGCATGGGAGTTCTCAATGTATCAGTTTATATGTTTGGGAAGAAGGGGAAATGAATCTTTACTGAGACCTGACCTTCATCTAGGGATTCTCTGAGGCCTGATTTATCTCCCTTGATGTCTACAGGGCCACCTTTCAGTATCCCTGTCCTGTGCTGCCCATGGATATACTTCTGTTAGGAAAGTTCCAGTGCCTGTTCCAGGGTTCAAAATGCTAAAAAGGTGACAGAAACTGCATTCAACTCTGGATATGTCTTGTTCAAAAAACAGCCTTCTTTGTACAAGAAAGTTCTGTACAAAATATTTTGTTTTAAAAACATCTTCTATGCATTCAGTGCCCATAGCACAGTGGTTACAGCCTCGGCCTCATACACCAAGGCAGGCATGTTCAAACCCGACCCAGGCCAGCTAAACAACGACAACTGCAACAACAACAACAGTAAAATAGCTGGGCATTGTGGCAGGCACCTGTAGTCCCAGCTACTTGGGAGGCTGAGGTTGCTGTGAGCTGTGATGCCACAGCACTCTACTGAGGGTGACACAGTGAGACTCTGTCTCAAAAAAAAAAATAGTCTTCTATGAAATGAAGAATCCCATGATGGGATGGCTAGAAAATATTTTTCAAAGGTAAACTAATAAATATCTCTGCATCAAAACCATATTTACCCCATAGTAGCAGGGAATTGACACTCTCTTCAGTGTAATTATGTAAAATATTTCGTGCAATGTAAACAAATGTTTAAAAGTGATCATTCCAGCATTTGCACAAGTTCCTTATTTATAACTGCCATGTACAAGGCTAGGAACACGCACAATCGCTAAGAAAATGCTGGGAAGGCTGTGTTGACCAGTTTGATGAAAGCCTTTCAAGTTGTATGTAAAACCAGCACATTGTACCCCAGGACTGCATTGAAGTACACAGCTATGATTCAGTAAAAACATATAATATTAAAAAATTAATAAAAAAACAAATGCATATATAAACTCAAAGATATAATACAACAACTACAAAAAGGAAAAAAAAAAAAAACACACAGTTACATCAAAGATGGTGAACTCCCAGCTTCTGTCCCTTTCCTCTTGAAAACCATCTAGAGGTTTTGTCATCCTGCACCTCACACAGTGTCAGGAGAACCTCTGTAAATATGGTATGCAGAAATCGGAATTCCTTTCTTGAACATTGCAGCGGATAACAGAAGAGCAAACACAGGCTGGAAACATTTCTGCTTTCCTAAGGCGACAACAGCCCATTCAGAGAACAAATGGCCCAATTCAATGAGTGTGCTGAGAATGTATCCACGAGAGCTGACACTCAACTTGAGCTAAATGTACGAACTGTGAAGCACATCCAATTTATTTTATCTTCTGCATTTCTCTCTGTTTCCTTGCATGATGACATGACGGGTGTACTCCGAAGAAAATAATATCTGTTTCTGAAATGTTTAAGTGAAACACCATTACGTTTCTAAACAAAATGAACACAAACACCTCAGTAGAAAAACGGCGTAATAACAGAACTGCAGGAGGTCTGTCATTTTCAAGGGAGTTGACAACTTGAGAAATTCACAGGGGTACATTCAAAATGTCTTTCTTAGAAGAAAAATTCCATGCCCTCCTCGCCCCAAATAATCTGCAAGAGGCTGTATACATTTCTTTAGATGCAAGCTATTGATCCATGCCCAAATGTATTGATCTTGGCACAATAAAAGACACAATATTTTTTGGTGAGGTAAAGAGAGTGGGACTCTAACAGATGAGAATCTGAGCTATAGTCACACAAATCTTGGTTCAAAATCTGACTGCCAGGTATAAGCTATGTGGCACTGGGGAAAACTATTTTCAGAGACGTAGCTTCTTCATCTGTAATATGAGGCTAGTACATGGTACCTACTATACATGCATGGTGGTTAAAAGGCTTAAATGATAGTGCACACCCAAAGGAAGCTTTGCAGAAGACCATTCTCAATAAATGATTTAGTTAATCGTGACTATCATTATTATTTCTGTTATCAAAGTTAATTTTCATTCCCTCCTTATTTCTCCTGTGCAGAGCTGCCTCCTTCAGTCTGTTCATCAAAAAGCATTAGTCAAGGTTGGCTCGGTACCTGTAGCTCAAGAGGCTAAGGCACCAGCCACATATACCAGAGCTGGCAGGTTCGAGCCCAGCCTGGGCCTGCCAAACAACAAG
>NW_003852464.1:3970840-3979723 GCF_000181295.1 Otolemur garnettii
AAAAAAAAAAAAAGATTAGTCAAACTTAACTGATCACATCATTCTCTTGTTCATCAACCTCTTACAAATACCCACTCTTTACACATGGTGTTTTTCAAACTCCACGTCACAATCCATCAATGGGACATGGAATCAATGCAATGGAAAGTCATGACCAGACTTAAAAATGAAAGAAGACAGAATAAAATGGGACGGCACAGCAGGACAGGGAATAAACTAAAACAGAATAGATATTATCAGAGCACATCACACATCGTAAGGACAAAGGTTATTTTTGAAACCCTTGAGTATAGTTAATGTCTAAGTGCCCATGTATACATGTGGTAGATGCCTACGCATAAAATATTTAAAATTAATAAAATAGATCTTCTTACTAGGTAATACTCAAAATCATCTGAGAAGTCGATGATGTCCCAAACTAGAAAGGAAACTGTCCCAACACTACACATTTGGCCACTTGCCCTGGTCACTCAATGTTTATGACCCAGTGAATGGAAAGTGGGCATGAAGCCGGCCTCCCTTGTAACTTCTTAGATTTGTAAATCGCTTACTATGATGGGAAGTGGGGAATAGTAGGACTCTGCTTTTAAAAGTTGGTGACTTTGTTATGTAAATCTCTGGTTCATTAACAGAAATGTGTTACATTGTATTTAGACTTCGTATGACAACAGTGCCACATCCTTGACCTCCCTATTGGATACCCACAAAAAATTCTGAGGACAATGATTACCGAATATATTATGCCCCCAAGAACAGGCCCAGAAATAAAAGCGTAAAAGTTTCTGAAACCTGGGATTTTTGTATCAATATTAGAAAAATAATTTTTACACATATTGAGTGAAAAGATTTTGCTACAGAGATGCCTTTTCAAAGAAAGACATTTCCCACACAAATCCGCGTATCCAACTTATAAATAAACCATGAACCCTTGATACGAAGCTTGCAAATAGGACGCCTGGTGTAAAAATATAAGCCCCCTGAGATAAGAGGAAGGTCTCCTTTTTACATTTAGATAGTCACTCGAGTATGATGAGAGTAATCTCTGGGGAAGAATAAGAGGAAAAAGGATCAAATATGTTAAAAATTGATGTGTGCACACATCCCCACATCATGCTTTTCTTGGGTTTCCAAGATCCTCATTTTCTTCCTCTGTAATTTTAGAGAAACAGGGTAACTTTGAGGATTACCCACATATACTAGAAATGTTCCCTATCAGATCCTTAACTAAAAATCTGCAACTGGCCTAATTCTAACTGGTAAGAGAAAACTCAAATGCAAAATCAGACCCATATTCGCACTGTGGTGTTTTCTTCCTGCCTTTGAAGATATCAAAGTTTATTTACTACCCTCGATAAAACCAAAAGTAAATTTTAATGCATATCCATCCCATTGAAAAGGAATCAACAAATTAAGCATTGTGATGAATTTGCAAGCACGTTCTAAACCTGAGAGCAGAGTGAAGAATAAAAGGTTTAGAATGTGATAAAGCCAAAGTTAAATGGTGGGAGTACTAAGGGCAACTCAGCCATTCTCTAGTTTTGAGACGTTTAGAAATTCCTTATTTTTCTTTGCCTGGGACTCTTCATGAGTAAAATTAGGGTAACAATATCCTATCCTTTAGAGGGTAGAGTTGATGTTAAATAACACCACCCACACCACCCACACCCCCACACATGAGGTGGGGCAATTAAATTGCAAAATTAATAAAAAAAAAAAATGCTACATATATTATTACGGAATATTATGACCATCACCACATGGCCAGGGGGAGTACTTAGAAGGTGACCATACTGATATTCAACAGTGAGGTACGTAGCGCTTTTTCTAGGATAAGTCTGCAAACTTAATTATCCAACCTCGTATATGAAACACTTAATCCAGGACCTGACATATGACAAGCGCCCCATAAATAGGAGCTATTAAGGGTAAGATGAGTCATAAACAAGTCCTAGGAGGTAGAAACATTGTATGATGCCAGGATTCCATACTTCGCCTTTCACAAAATAGATATTAAGGACAACATTTTAACAATAGCATTCAAAATCACCATGTATTATTCTAATGTAATTCTAAGACATTTATGGACAAAGGATAACTTTCAAGATTAAAATATTGGAAAAACACCATTATAAGTGCTTTAATGTATCCATTTCTTCCACGTCCCAAGCAAGGAAGAGATGAGGAAGAAATCAAATAGGTAGATGATTAGATTTGATAAATTGGAAAGAAATGAAGATTGTGCTACAGTGACCCACAGGAAGAGTATCTTATACATGGTTAGAATCAAAATTAGTTTAGTGGATGAGGATTCTATACAAATATTTTATTATAAGATTATTTTTCTGTGGTGAAGTTTCTCTTCTTTTCCTCCAAGTGTCATTTACAAACATAAAATGCGCCTCCCTCATCCTTATAGATCTCTACAAGGTTTACTAGAACTTACGCTGAATGCTATTAATGTATGATTTCTATCAACAAGTAAACAAGGGTTTATTACACAGTGATCTGCACAGCCCAAGTTCAGCTAGGAGCGCACCTTTGGGGCAGCCTGCCTTTACATGGGCAGTTAGAGTTCTTTCTCTCATTACCACATAAACCTTAGTGAAACCATATTAATCTTGGGTCACTTTTTCTCCTAGGATGCTCACATTCCTAGGCATAGATCTTAGGCCAAAAAGCTTTGCTTCCCCTTTGAAAATAAAAGGAAATCTGAAAGATGTAATCAGGTTTTAATTTCCTTTAATTCATAAACGACCATTCATGTCAACTTGAAGTACAGCACACATTTACCTAAATTATTCTAGCCATGAATATGTTACATACCATAATATAATTTTCTTTCAAATTGTCTAAATCCAAATTGGAATCAATTTACACACACTAAAATATTTAGGTCCAATTAAAAGGCATGATGTAATTAAGTAAAGATCTGGATCATGTGTGACCATTCATTGGCCAAGTTAATAATAAGTTCCCTTTAGTGAGCTCCTACCATTATATCTAATCCTCAAAATAACAAATCACCAGGCATTATCCCCCCTTTAGAGAAAGCAAGACTCAGGCCCAGGGACTGACTGCCTCAAGGAATCAGAGCAGGTGAGAGATACAACTCTAGATTCAATTCTACGTATAGAATTGAAGCCATCAAAGCTTAATTTCTTTCTGCTACATGTTACTGCTGGAATAAAAAGTTGGAAGGAACACTCACACACACACACACCACAGACACACACACACACACACACAGAAATACTGACAGTGATAAGAGGGAGAAGGAGGAGAATTTGTAGGAAAAAGTAAGTCATGAACTGAAAAGCTTTGACCTTTTGTAGAGGAGCAAAATCTATGCCCCTCTCCAAGAGAGCTTGATCATTCCTTATGAATGGCTGAGTTTGCTTTTATTCTATTTTTAAGAAGAAAACAAACCCTGCTATAGGAGGCAATTGGCCCACGGGCAAAGTAACAGTTCAACAAAAGGCTTAACACAGTTACACCTAACCCAGGAATTGGCAGATATATGAGTTTCACAAACTTCCCTGGGCTACATGAGAGGAGCAGCTAATACACATTTAATGCCTATTACGTACCAGGTACTGAGTTAAGTATTCTGCAGGTACTAACTGACAGATTTCTCAGGACAGTGCTACGAGGCGCATTCTACCCTCATCTCCACTCTCTGCATGAGGAAACTGACACTCTCAGAGCTTATGCTGAGCACCCAGATCCCAAGTCAGTAGATAACTGTGTACTCTGTGTCCAGAGCCCCAAATCCTACTCACTGGGCTTCAGAGAATGGATAGAATGACTGGGGCTTTCTTACCCTCATTACTTATAAAGCAAGCTTTTGCCTTAAGATTTTATTATGGAGACATAAATTACTTGTATGAAATAAAATAGCACATACACAACTGAGCTGAAGTGCACAGGAAGGAAAGAAGGAGAATCTATTTCACAGTAACATAAAGAATGAGACGCATCCATCTCGACAGACCTGAGGCATCATCTCTATTTTTTAAACTCTGAGATGACAGAGTGTCAGGAAAAGTGAAAAATACGTTTGGAAACTTATCCAGACACATATATTGCAGGAAGCATTTCCCACAAAAACAATTATGCCTGAATATATAATAAAAGTATTAATGTATAAAGTCCATTATGCCAGAAATTAGACAACAGAGGAACTTCCGAGAAGCTTACATTATTGATTATCATTTTCATGAAATGAGGGCGTTGGGGAGAAAACAAAACTTTGAGATAATGGAATAGAGACCCAGTTAAAGGAAGATGGTGATGAGTGCACGCCTGAAAAACGGCAATGGATAGGATTAGGACTGAATTGAACAACTCCCAATGAGTACTCGCTGATGAAATTAACATTTATCTGAAAAAAGAGGTCCCAACCTTTCAGTAAAGAAGAGAAACTGATTTTTGTGACTACCACTGGCATCGTTGACAGTGATGCACATGTGTGACATCGTTCTAAGTCTGACCCCCACTGTGTCATTTCATGATCTCAGCAATGAGTTAAGTACCAAAACCTTCATTATATAAATGATGAGCCCAAGATGGAGGAAATTAGGCAGTTGACCTATTCCAGCAGCATCCTGTCATCTTCATGTACAGCACATTTCTAATCGCTAATACTTAATTATTTATTTAAATCTGTATTCACTTTTAAACTGTAATGTCCACTAGAAGGGTGGTCATGACTTTTAATATCTCTATATACCCAGTGTCTGTGCTCACTGTGGGTCCTCGGAAGGTTGGTATTGACTAATGCACAGAACAGGTGAGGTAGGAGTTCCAGAATTATCTCCTCAGGCTCCCATTTGGGGCAAGTGTGAAGGCGAAGTAGACTAGAATTACTGGAGGCATCGCAATGTCCCAGAACTGATATGGAGATATGAAAAAAAAAGCTTTAGGATTTGGGCAGCACCTGTGGCTCGAAGGTGTTGGGCACTAGCCCCATATGTCAGAGGTCGTGGGTTCAAACCCAGCCCTGGCCAAAAAAAAAAAAGCTTTAGGATTTAAGATCTCCCCTTTGAGAATAATCAACTTATTAAAGACTCTTGATGAAGGGACGGCCCAAAAGGCTGACAGGATGGAACCTAAACCATGAATTATTTGGCAAAATTTGTTGATGACTGAAAATAAAGTCTACTTAGCTTCTGAGTACATTTGTAAAAGTATGTTCTTCTGATATTAAAATCGCCTTTGGATTCCTTCTTAATGTGAGATGGAAAAGGATATAATCACCATTTATGTGTTATTCAGAACTCAGGCTATTTCGTTTTTAATTGGGATAAACTATAAGTCTCAGCCTCATTATTTCACGGTAGTAGTTCCCATAAGGTATGTTTAGCATCATTATTTACACCCCAAAGCAAAATCTGTAGTCCTATTCTCACTAGCCAAGACTCAAATGATGTTCACTTATCAACAAAACTATCTTTGTTCTCAAAAGGTTGAAGTATATCACCCACCGAGGACCACTTTGCATCTTAATCCCGCAAAGGATTGAGGCATTTACACCAACTAAAGATGAAATACCACTGTTGCTTGTCCCACCACACTATGCTGGCTTTTAAATTTTAGGATAAAACCTGGATTTATCATCCGAGGCCAGAGGGGCTTAAATTGCTTTGGCCCTCAGTTTTCTTACGTCAAAAATTGGATGGTAATTCTGGCCTTGCCTCATGGAACTTCTAGAAAAACTATAAATGAGTTAAGGATTGGAAAATCATTACATAAACCAGAAGGATCCTTTTTCTTTTAATACCAACAATGCTTTCTTTGTATTATTCCGTTTCATTCCTGCATTCAGTTAGTTGTCAATTTTGAGGACAGAAAGAAACTGTTTTGGGCCTGGTTGTGTTAGTAGATCCAGCTGAGTCAACTGGGAGGTGAAACTTGGAAAGTGTTTTCTCCCTAACCAACAATAACAACAGACCCACAGTAGTAAGAATAGCTAGCACGTACTGAGTGCTTATTCCAGACCAAACAATTTTCTACAACATCACAAGTCACCTGCACTGAGACAACTGTGTTCTGATATTGCTTCGGGACCAAGGTTCATTAACACAGGAGTAATGATCAACACTGTGTCTGGCACACTCCTGGCAACGAGAAACCAGGTCTGCAGCCCTCATTAGTTGGAGAAACCACAAAGAAACGTGGTCAGAGTGCACGAGAAACTCAGCAAATAGTTCACACACACCTTGCCCAGAGTATTCATCTAACCCAATTGAATGCTTAGAAGACCAATATTTGAATACATCCAGCTATGCAGAACTTACTTTGTAAATCAGTTGCATTCCATTTTTGTAAGCTGGCTATTAAAATGTTCTTTTTCTGGTACCGTCTTACAAGGTAGCTTTTGGTTGCTTCTATCCCCTGATTTTAGTTTCCCCTTTTAAAACCAAATTATACAAATCAAATAATGATTCTGTGTGATAGCCCGCAAATATCTGAAGACACAGATCTTTACTAAGAGTTATTTTCCTCATTCAAACAATGTAACAAAATAAATACCAACATTATTTTTCTTTTCAGGTAAGAAAACCAGAAGTAAAATAAACTTCATGTAAGCAGTTGTCAGACTTTATTAATGACATAAAAATTACTAATTGTTCATTTATTACATTTTAAGGAAGCCTGAACCTCTCTCTAAATACTCACTGCCCTCCCAGTCATCACGTCATTGATCATGTGTGTCTACCATATTAAGGACAGTGGGGACTTACTCTATCAAAGGATGTTAACACAGTGATTAAGTAAATGAGGTAAAAGCTATGATAATTAGTTGGATGTAACCACTCCTATCTGTTCAAAAAATCAACACAAGGAGTCCCACACAGGCATAAATGTATTCATGATCGATGTCTATATGACTTAATAAAAGGAAATAAAATAATAAAACATTTTTGAAATAACAATGTTTAAATAACAAAAACAAAATGGTGTTATGGTGATGCAAGTCTGAACAAATGTGTTAATCCCAGTGACTTGTCTTCAATCTGCCTTCCTCACCTCATCATGGCAACCTAAGCCAAAGTAGAAAGAAGGAAAGATTGTGATGCTGATGAAGCCTGGGGGCTTGTCTTCTCAGGCTCTGATATTCCATGGTTTATAACACTACACCAGATAGGGCACGATTGGAACCCTAAGTGTCCCAAGCCCTACACCAGGCCCTGAATTTCCTAGCTCATATACAGGATACTTCAACTCTGTACACCTTAACTGATGGGGAACTGTAATCCTAAACCCAACCAAAGATAGGTCAGACCTTAGCAGAGATACTCTAATGCAATTAGGTGGTAATGAAAAAAATAGTAACAGTATATTAACTAATAATCGTTCTTGATTAATCTACCCTTTATCTACCTACCCTACTTCTAGGGAATATTGTCAGGTACCTGGCTAAAAAATTGTTTTTTCTTATTGTGAGAATATTCCTGTATTTTGTTCATACACATATAGCTAAGTATTTATACTTATTAATAAGCCCTGTGATACCAGGACTTAGCAATCATAACTTGGAATATTCCTTAGCATTTGAACTCAGGGGTATATCAAACCTAGTAGAACTCATCACTTTTTTATCCATTCAGAAGCTGCTGAGAATTTCCTCCTGAGGCTGGTGCCATGCTGACTGCTGGGAGAGATATAAAAGATGGCGCCCTCCTCCACGGAGTTAAGGCAACAGTGACAGAGATGAAAGGGAAGAAATGAATGAGGGCCATACGACCGCCTAAGTGATGGGTTAGAATCCTGGACTCAGCTGCGGGAGCACATGCAGAGAAATGTATAGATAGTCAGGATTGGGGGGAAATGGCAGGAAGGCACAGGTTCCAAAGAAGGTAATAGCTGAGTCTTGAAGGGGGAAACAGGGATATGAGGCATAGTCTAGACCACAATGTAATTGAGGAAACAAATAAAATGTTAATAAAAAAAGGGGTGAATTGAATAACCAAAATATAAATACTGTAAGCAAGACAGGTTAGTTGTTTGAACTTTGTATGAAGTTTGAATAGTCCAAAGTATAGAAGGAAAATTATATTTTCTTTAATTCTCCCCAAAAGTCTTCAATTATTTTTCTTTATAACACCCTCAACACATTATTACTTATTAAAAATCTGTGGCCCCCTCTTAATTGTAAATGACAGTAGATAGGGGATGAGCGTGTCTTTGCTGCCGTTACTACAGCGCCGTCACAGAGACCATGTTTCGTTCACATTTGTTAAACAGTTGAAGGATTCATGAACTGTTTTTCTAAAGATGCCAAAAAAAAGACATTTAACGACATGCTCATGTTTTGGAGGAGTGATAATGCTATGTAAATTAAAAATAAAATCCCAGGAAGAGCAACAGAAATTTAGAAGGTATAAATCAAAGGGTGGAAAGAGATCCTCGTTTGCAGATGGAGCCAAATGTAGAGCTGCTATAGACGAGATAGTTTGCGTACAGAAGTGACATGACAAGAAGGGTATAGTAAGGGACTCGATGGGTCCTCTGTCCAAAATAAATACACAGGCGAATGTGGGTCACCACGAACATTTTGAGATGGACAGTGTTCTGATCCTTTATTTCCCTTCCACGAAACACAGTTGATAGTGCCCTTTCTGATCTATGTACCCGTGCTGGTCTCAACTGGCTCAGCTTATAGCTTTGTTTCCATCCGCGTAGATTTCACATTTCTTGATTTTGGGGTATCTCAAAACTTTTATGATGACCCACATAGCTAGGCAGCTGGTGTCTCGTGCATTCTAGGCAGAAACACAAGAAGCCCTGTTCTAAAGTCTTTTCAGTAGGTGTGGAGAGGAAGGAAAGGGATGGCCATCAAAAACCACCTGTCTGCAGGGGCAGCGCCTGTAGTTCAAGGAG
>NW_003852464.1:3980054-3983055 GCF_000181295.1 Otolemur garnettii
AAAGGAAAAGGTGGAGAGAGTTGATTGTCACACACATGTGACACATGTGTATACATTTAAATAACCTTAAATAGCCTGTGATATCTTTCCAATTCCACTTCTGTAGTATCTCAGTAGGTTACTACTATCTTCAGTGCAAACTAGGAATGATTATTTTGTTGTTTTGTAGAGAAGGAAACTAAACATATTTGGACCAATATGTCAGTGAGGTCACACGTACAGAGAAAATCAGCCTTCATCCTAGTCTCTAAATCAGGTCATACAATTTTAAGCTACATACACAGAAACAGGGTCCAATAAGGAAAAGTAATTATCCCACTATTTCAAGAAATATAGCTCAGCTTACAACCAAGGTGAAGATGGACTCAGAAACAGGCACCATGATTAGGGACAATACACAGAACCCAGAGAGTTTGTCAGGCGGGGGAGAATAATCTAGATGTTTAGAAGTTTGGAACATGCCTCATTCAAAAAAAGAACTGCAAGAATGGATAATATTTAACAAATGGAAGAGGAGACCACCTCGGATAAGTAATCCCCACATTTAGTAGAGAATATCTCAGAGTACTGAACATCTTTCAAGCTACCCTGAAAGGTATTAGGAAAATCAAGAGGATGTCAGAGGAATGAAAATTTTACTTCTCTGCCAGGAAAAAAATCAAATATTAAGCAATAATAATAACGCAAAGAAAGTAACATTATCAAGTAAGAGTGTGTCTATCATAGAATGCTTTGACTCTGAGGTTCAGTATGGAGTCATCAGTTTTTTTTCTCTTTTAGCAATACAAGGACACAAAAAATATGTGCAGGACCTCTGGCTTGGTTATTTTAATACTGTTAAGGTATTGGCATGCCTTTCCACTCCCAATTTTTTTTCTCAGAAGTTTTCTTCTCAGTAAAGTATCTCAAGAATGGAAGAAAAAGTATCCAATGTACACAGCCCTATTTTGAAACTAATTCATAGCTTTCATAGAAATGTTATAACCTAATTATAGCCTTAGAATACGGGAAGGGGGTGGGAGAGGGGAGGTGAGGGGGGTGGATGGGGGAGAGAAGGTGATTGGTGGGGTCACCTCTATGGTTTATCTTACAAGGGTACAAGTGAATCTTTCTAAAGGCAGAGTATGAATGTCTTAACTCAATGACTAAGAGAATGACATGAAGGTTATGCTAACCAGTTTGATGAGAGTATTTCAAAATGTATATGAAAACAGCACACTGTACCCCATGATTGCATTAATGTACATAGTTATGCTATAAGAAATAAAAAAAAAAAGAGGGCGGCACCTGTGGCTCAAAGGAGTAGGGCGCTGACCCCATATGCTGGAGGTGGCGGGTTCAAACCCAACCCCCAGCCAAAAACTGCAAAAAAAAAAAGTTTTCCTGAGACAAAATGGAGATAGAATTCACTGGAATTGTAAAAGACTCTTATAATTTTGTTTGGTTGGTATTCACTATTAGGCTCACATAATTTAAGTATTTGGAATTCTTTTGAATGGAGCTCTCCCTAAGGGGGTTCCTAATTGTTTGTACTCTAAGAGTACTTGAATGGAACCTCGTTTCTGAATTCAACCTCACTACCACGACCCACGTGCTTGTAACAAAGCTGCATCTTATTTTCCTCCACTTTACACGAAGTCTGACTCTTCTAGCAAAACAAACATGCAGGCCCAATTACTAATGTTTATTTCTGCACTGCAATTCAGCAGGAGCTGAAGTGTCACTGAAGGAAGATCCTGAAAGGCTAACACAGAAGAACCATTTTTGGATGTTGGAACTGGAGAAGGAAGAAACAACAACCCGTGATTAGAGTGTCTCTGAGCTTCTCTCTAGGAGGAATCTCATGGTTGCATGGAACAGCCACTAAAATAGATGAGTAGGAAGGACCAACTCAGGAGTTTACAGCAACTGCTGCATTATAATCTTCCAAGATCAATAATGCCTAATAATGCTGCCCTCCCTTTAACTCTCTGAAAGATGCTTCATTGCACATATTCATTCTGCAATTTAAATATTCCTTTTTCATTTCTAGAGAATAAAAAGCAAACGTCTTGCTACTCCCTAGGTACCGAGACAAAGAACGGAGTGTTTGTGGACACACACAGGACTGCAGACTCAAAACGGAAATTCCTCACTTACGCTGGGGCTTCTGTGCTGAATGCCCAAGGTGGTTAAATTCACTCTAAAATTTCAGGAATTACAAATGTGTTCCGTTTAATAACGGAAAGATAGAGTGGGAGCCTCTGGGTGGTTCTGAGGCCTGAGCATTCCTCTGCTGACAGCCTGTCAGTGTTCTGTTCCTTTCTCATTCTTAATTAGAATTCTTGAATTTGATGTCTGACCACGCTGGCCGCTGTGGTCCTCAGACCTGGCACAAACAAGGCTAACCTCATCTTCATAAAATGATTCATTACTTTGCCCAGCTGTTCACTATTAGCCCCGCAGGTTTATACCCATCTTCATGCCAGGTCATCTTTCCAGCCTCCCCACCGCCCCCAGAACACTCGAACCAGCTGAACAGAGTTCCCCACCCTCAAAAGGCCCTTTTCTTGACACTTCAAGACACACGCCTGCCCTTAAGAGGAACCATGCCAAGACCTGAAACAGGACAATTTGTCCAATTTGCAGTCATAGCAATATTGAAAAATCCAGCTCCGTGGCAACACTAACGCCATGTCCACAGAAAACCAACATAAAAATCATCTGTCGCTGAGTGAGCCATGCCCGGGGCTATGCTCTCCAGCTGAAGAATCTTTGTTTTTAGTGCTCTGAAGGTAAAAAAAGAAATCATTTATTTTCAAAATTACTTTTAAAAACCTACCACCAAAATACGTGCTTGCTCAGGATTGTCCTGGGGCCTCTAGGTGTGCAGTCTGTGAAGAAATGAGGCTTGGGGACCAGCTGAAGAAAAGCTACAGAGCTAACTGGAAGGATAGGGCACATTTCTTGCACTCTGCAGTAGCTCTTCACCAGGAGCAAGGTGAAGGAGAAAGGAGGTTCT
>NW_003852464.1:3983168-3992470 GCF_000181295.1 Otolemur garnettii
GGTTCTCTGTGATCTGAACAAGACTGTGCTCTGGAAGAAATGGAAGTTCTATGTGAAGTTCAAGGTGAAGGAGAAAGGAGGTTCTCTGTGATCTGGGAACAAAACTGTGCTCTGGGCTCCACGCCTGCTGCTCATGGAATTCCTAGAGCCACAGTGTGTACTGCTATATTATTACACTATTTAAAGATGTAGAAATAATTCAATATTTTGAAACTTTTAATGGTCTTTTTTTTCCCGATTCATATGAAGGTACACGTGTTTAGGTTCCATTGTGTTTGTTTCTAAGGTAAAGTTCAAGTTGCAATTGAGCCCTTCACTTGGGGGCATGCTGACCACCCTCACATTGTGCTCATTAGGTGAGATCCCGCCACTCACCCTTCCTTCTCCCCTTTCCCACCCCTTCCTTCCTCCTCACTACAATTGACTTGCATTTCTATTTTGTGTGGGTGTGTAGTTACTTATATATTGGTTTTATTAGTATTGAGTACATTGGATACTTGCTTTTCCATTCTTGTGATACTTTACTAAGAATGTGTTTCAACGCCATCCAGATAAATACAAAAGATGTAAAGTCCCCATCTCTTTATGGCTGAACAGTACTCCGTGGCACACATAAACCACAATTTGTTAGTCCATTCAAGGGTTGATGGGCATTTGGGTTGTTTCCGTGTCTTGGCGATTGTGAACTAAACTGCAGTAGACATTCTAGTGCAAATGCCCTTATGGTAAAATTATTTTTTTCTACAATAATTTTAAAATGAGCTCTTGGCTGATGTTGCAAGAAATTTCAAGTGACAACAATAACAAAACACTCAACAACAAAGAAGGAAGATGAGCATGATAGATATTATCAAAGACTTTAAGTTGGAAAACATCTGCTAAATTGCTTCATGGCCTTGAGCACATCTTAATTTTAAGAGGAAAACAATGGTATCAGCCTGCAGGGCTGGTGCGCAGACTACACAAGACGCAAAATGATCAAGGCAATGCCTGGCACAGAATGAGGCTTAGATAAACACAACCCAACAAGAGAAATGATGAGGGGAAGGAAGACGATAGAAGGAAGTGAAAGAGAGAGAGGAAATTATAATAAATGAATATGGGGAGAACGAAACCTGATTAATTACTCAATGGGATCTCACAAAGAAAAATTGATGGCCAAGCATTAAAAAAAAAAAAAAGAAATTACAAGAGATGGAAAAATTCAACAGATGTGTCCAAATAAAAATAAAAAATGTCTGCACCTCGGAACAAGCCGTAAACAGAATTAAAAGGCAAGCCAATCACAATTACTAGTGCCAATTATTTAGAGGAGAGGGAAGAAGGACAAAAAGAGTATCATTTCTCTTTTTATTATTCTTAGCATTTCTTTTTGTCTTTCCTGGGTCTTCTTTTATACATATTATTTACTTTTTATTGTTTTTTTTTTCTACATGGCAACTAGATAGTGGCTTCCTGCCCCCATCTTTTTTTTTCTTTTCTTTTTGATTGTTTGGGATTCATTAATGGTACAAAGAATTATATTACACTGATTGCATTTGTTAGATAAAGTTCCTTTTATACTCGTGTCCTACCCCCAAGAGGTGTACCATATGCAGTGACCCCCATCTCCCTCCCTCCTAGCCTCTCCCTACTTGCTCATTCCCCATCCCCCCTTTGTATTAGCTCGCCCACTGCCTTCATATTAGAAATGTGTACACTGGATTCTTGTTTCTCTATTCTTGTGATGCTTTACTATGAAGAATGTGTTCCATCTCCATCCAGGTTACAAATAAAATTATATATATTTATAGTGTACAAGATATTTTCATATATGTGCATATACTTAGCATTTGATTGGAAATAAAATCAAAGGTGGTTATCTTTTGTAACCACCTTTATGAAAGATAATCCTAGCTATGCAAAAATTAGAAGGAATTAACAATATATGTAACTTCTCACTGCATATTTATGAAGAACAAGCTACGTCAGGTGGGACCAATGCTGAGTGGCTCTTCAGATTTGAGCACATCACATATGGTGCCTCATTAGTACAAGGAGCCCTGCGGGTTTCCTGACCTGATTCATGTATATTGCACAGAATTCCTTGTTTGTCCCACATGGCTGGGCTTTGTGAGGTCCCAGAAAGGTCTTATATTTGGAGCTCTTCCTCCTTTCCTCTTCTCTGCTCTCCCCTTCTCTTCAGGGGTTTGGTTGGCCACTTTTCAGGGAAGCTATGAAAGACATTTCTACATCTAATAAAGATCTGGGTTGAAAATATCTAAGATCATAGATCTATGACTACACCTGTTCTCTTTCCATCTCGCTTATGAGTTGTGGGTTCATTAGAACACGAATAAACACATCCAAATATCTCTGGGGCAAGAAAATGTTTACAAGAAACAAATCGTTTTCACTGAAATACACAGTTACATTAGAATTATTTAGTACATTTTTTCTCCACCATATTATGTGCTTTTAAAATAAGTTTTTAAATTTACCCTTTGATCTATCCAATAGTTCCACACGAACGATAAACGATCTATAGTTCTCAGGTTCCATGATTAATTATATTTATATCCAAGTCCTCACTTCTTTCCTAACCCCAAATTTGTTTGTGTTGCCCTAGCTCTGACAGATGAAGTAAGTTCTCATTCTGGAAGGTTTATTGTTTGTAAGAATATATACTCCAGTACCCCAGTGTAATTATGAAAATATTGCTACGAACAGCATTCAGACTTAAGAATCCTGCAGACTGAAGCTGTAGAGTTGCCGTGGTGGCGGCACCCTGCTCAGTGAATCTGCCTTGTGACTGATGTACTCCTCTGAGCTTACTTGTACGTGATAAGATGTCATCTTGACCTTGAGTTGACACATAAATCATAGAAGGTTTGAATTCTATAATAACATAATTATTGTCCTGATAACCATGTAAATCAATTATTAAAACTTATAGTAAATGTTGAAAAATCTGACCAGTACTACAGGTTAAGAGCATATAGATGAGCAGAACATGAGTGTTGGATACTACTATCATCTTTCAGGGAACTTTTAAAACAATACTGATATCCTGGTCACAAAGGAATTCTAATGAGTGGCTAATACTGAGAATCGTTAACCTTGTATCTTAAAGAAAAAAGCCAATTGGCGAAGGTAAATATTATACATCCTAACGCTCTGAATTAATCACACTCACAAATTGCCTTAGCATATGCTTTGTGGCAAAGCCATAACATTCTCTTTGGCTGAAAGGAAGTTATAACCAAAATGGATGTATCAGCAAAGCCTTTTATACAGTGCCCTTGTGACCAGGATATCAATACTCCATTTCCTGCTGAGAGTCCCATTTACTTGGCACATAAGAAGAAAGGAACACACTCTCTTCTCTTTCCTTCGAGCAAATGGCAGGGGAATATGAGCCATCAAGAAACATAGAAGGGGAACAATTTGAGTTTGGGGGAAGATGAAAGGGTGCTTGTTGGTTTCCTTCTTCTTTAGAGGTACAATAAATGCTTTCTCCAAAAGTGCTTTTCCTACTCTCAGTTTCCCTGTGATTACTTGTCACTGGAGCCTCATTGACTCAGAATAATTCAATATGTCCTATTCTGTAATGAGTTGGCTGCTCTCATGATAACCACTGCATAAATACCTAATGAAATGAGAACTGTCTCTGCCATCCCCAGCCAGGCTGATTGCCTGCCAGCCAAGAGAATATCCTAGAAGAAACTGGCCAGACTGAGTGTCTTCCATAAGACTTCAAATTAATAAAGTTTCAAACTGATGACGTTTGTACTCACAAACAATCTCAAGCGTCATGGCATTAGCCAGGATGCATGGTTTGGTCTAGAATTCTACTAATGAAACACTAATTGGCCATCTCCTTCAGGGACTAGCACATGTAAGACTATTTCACCAAATTGGCAAATGGAATAAAATGAAAGTGAAAATGCAGAAGGATATTCCTCTTTTTTCTAAAGAAGAAATTAAGTCCACTTTTTTTCCTAAAGACATCCACACTGAGTATTTTTCTATTTGCAAATGAGATGATATCTGACTTCCTGTTAAGAGAATCGTTGTCTCCTAAAATAGATACGAATTGAAATGCAATATTTCAGACATACTTTATCAGATTACATCTTTAGTTATACATCATAGAAACAGATCAGTCACCTTAAATAGAAAAGCAATGGATTGAATATGGAAAGGCTTGATGGGAAGGCCAGGCTTGTAAACAAAAGGTAGGAATCTTAAGTAGCATAAATCACTCAATAAAGACATCAGAATGGCACATCTGGGAGGAATGAGTCCCGAATACATTTTCTTCTCAGCTCTTGGTGACAAACTGAAATTAGCTCCAGCTTTGTATTTTTCCATTTTCCAATTCAGTAGGAAAGAAAATCCATTGTTTCCTGACATCATAAGTTTTATTGGATGACTTTGGCTCCAAGAGTCAGATGTGTATCTTTGAAATAAACACTGTGGCCAAAAGACTCAGTTCTTTGCTCAGTCTTGGAATCAGGGACAGGACGGAGTCAACTTCATCTGAAACTTAGAGTCGGAGATTGGAGAAGAGATGGTTGCTCTAAAGAAGTTATTAGAGCGCTGCCACTAAAGATCAAATAGATTTCAGAAAGCCAGGAGCAACTGGGTCCTGTGCCACAAGATATAATCTCCCCATCAATGATTTGGAGGCAGAAATTAAAAGATAATGAAGACAAAGCAAGCATGTGAAAAGTCGTTCAACATCCCATGGCAATGAAGGAATTGGAAATTAGAAGCAAAGTGAAATTCCACTACACAACCAATGAGAACGGCCAGAATCTAAAACACTGGCAGCACCAAACACTGGCAAGGACTTAGAACACTAAAATGCTTATTCATTGGTAGGAATGAAAAATAACACAGCTCCTTTGGAAGGCGGTTGGCGTCTCCTACTAAATTAAATATACTTTTAACATATGATTTAGAAATTTAAAAACTTTTGCCCATCAACAAACTTACACACGGATGTTTACAGAGGCTTTATTTTATGATTGCCAAAATGCAGAAGCAATCAACGTGCCTTTTAGCAGGTGAATGGATAACTGACCTGAGTTACAGTCAGACAGTGGAATGTTTTCAGCATGAAAAAGAAATAAGCTACTAAACCCTGAAAAGACATCGCTTGGTAAGGAGGAACCTTAAAGTTAAATGCTTGTTACTGAGTAAAAGAAACCAGTCTGAAAAGGCTGGATACTTTTCAGGACTTTTCACTGCATGACATTCTGTAAAAGGCAGAACTGATGAGGACAGGAAGTTTAGTGGCTGCCATGCTTAGTGGGCGGGGAGCAGAAAAGGCAGGACGTATGGATTTTCAGGGCCGTGAAACTGTCTTGTATGATATTACAATGGTTGATACATGTCATTATACATTTGTCAAAGCCCACACAGGGCGCAACAGTGAGAGTGAAGCCTGATGTGAGTGGACTGTAGGTGATAATTATCAGTTCAGATTTTTCATTTGTAATGAATGTACCATTGTCTCCTAGGAAGTTGATAACAGGGGAGGGAACTGCATGTGTATAAGGTTAGGGAGTAAATAAGAACACTCTATACCTCCTGCTCAATTTTTCTGTGAACCTAAAACTCCTCTCTAAGTCTTTAAAAAAAAAAAAAAAGCAAATGAAGCTCTGAGAAATCCACACTCTGGACTTAATTCTTAGAGTTAATTACTGGACTTGTCATTACCACCAAGTTCTCTGGTACTCCATAAAAGGCCACGTCTTTGGAATTAGTGATGGGTTTTAATTTCTCTAGCCATCTTTTCTTAGCTGTATGATCTTGAATAAAATGTTTAACCTCCACAACCTGTATAGAATGGGATAACCCATGCCTACCACACAACTCAGCATCTAGTAATCGCAGAAAATGCTGAATATCTGCTATGTGGTAGTAGGTAGGTTAAGAATGAAGTAGGGATTAAAATAAGTACTTTATATATAACAACTGACTTAATCCCCCTTAGGTCTTGCTATTTATATCTTATTTCAGAGGTAAATAAGGAAGATACTCAACAGAAAACAATTTCAATTACCTCTACTCGTTTTAATATTTTGTGAGTTACTGTGTAATAGTTGCCAATTATAAAACAAAATGACTTTGCCCAAAAGACGGATCTTCATCAAAATTGTTGAAAATGTCTGTTGGAAATTTTGGAGAATGTTGAGGGCTTCCTGAAAAATAAGTAATTCTGCATCTCTTTTCCAAATAAAAAAAGACAAAGGTTAAGTAGGTTGCACGGTTAAAATGACTAATAAGCACAAAAGTTGGAAAACGAGCCCAAATAATCTAGATCTAGAAGCCTGTCTTTGCTAATATGCTAAACTGTATCATCTCCATGTAGATCAGGATGTAATTGTTTAAATTTCCTTTAGTCCCTCTATCTTCTCTCCATTGTACTGCTTGAATAATAGTAGTTTGAGTAAGTTAAATTTAGGGCTTATTTTTAAGCTTACCGATACCTAAGCGTGGGCATTCTAAGGTAAAATTAAGAATTCTAGATTCCAAAAAACTTTGTTTTTATTGGGTTGCAACTTTGAATACATTTTTGGTTTTGAGTAAGGAGTTATATATCTCAGCTACTGTATCTAAGATTGATACTAGATGACAATTTCGATTTCTACTAAATTCTTACCTCTACTTCTCTACTCACTTTCCTTTTTAGAAGAAGGACAGGATAAAAATAATATCTAACTCAGGTATTTGGTAGAAATAATTTTAGGCTTTGAAGAGTAATCCCTTTATGGAAAAAGAGTCTTAAGTGAAATTG
This sequence comes from Otolemur garnettii, assembly GCF_000181295.1. Classification (NCBI taxonomy): domain Eukaryota; kingdom Metazoa; phylum Chordata; class Mammalia; order Primates; family Galagidae; genus Otolemur; species Otolemur garnettii. The sequence continues at coordinate 3,989,956 of NW_003852464.1, forward strand.
GAAAGAGCAATACCACTTAACATTAAGCTGAAAACAATGAATAGTCAGAGGAGGAATTTTAACTGCAATTACAGGGGAAAAATGCCATTGCTCCCCAATTCTGTTCACAGATGCATCTAGATTTGTGTGATAAATTTAGATTTACTCCTGAGTCAAGTATATCAAATATTGGTCAACCATATTCACTTTCTGAGTTTTCTGCTAAGGTAAGATTAAGCTGTTTTGTAAAGTAGCTAATTCTTCTGTAATGCCCAGGATTTGGTGGTGGTTGTTATTATGCCGGTGATTTTGTTTTATTTTTCAGTTTTCAGCCTATTGCATGTACCTTCCTTCAAGTGCTCTCAAAGATAAAGCAAAAAAATAAATAAATAAAAGATAAAGATGCCTTCGTCCCTCCTGCATTGCTTCCTTCCTTCTTCCTCTCAGTTATTGAATATCTACGGTGAACGGTATTTAGGCATAAGGTGGGGGACATAAAGGTGAATACGATATGCACTGTAAGAGTCGAAGACAGTTCACATGAGGGCATTTACTCACTGGAGCGATCACACTAACTACTCTGGGAATCTTCACACATATTCATAAGCTCGTCCTCCTCATCTCCCCCTACAACTAGGGGCTGCCACCCAACTAACTCTCACCACCATGCTGTGAGGGCAAGTGAAACTTGTCACTTTCCAGCCCTTGTATTTACTGGCTACTGTAGGATGTTTCAGCAAGCCACCTGTTCCAGATTGAATGTTTCAAAATCAAGGAAGAATCATCAGCCTGGATGGACAGGTGCTGATGTCCACTTCAGGTCCCCATTAACCAGCCATGGATACGGGCCATGATGGAGAAGCAGGTCTTTGTTGCTGTAAGGAACTAAAATTTTAGGGTTTATTTTAGGACACAGCTTGGTTTATCCTATTCTGACTAACACAGTCATAACATGGTCAGGAAATGCAGGAAATCATCACAACATTTATGTAGCTGTTACCATGGGTCCAGAACTCTTTCATATAGTTAACACGTATCGTCTCTTGTATACGCCCAACAACCCAAACAAAGCAGATACTATGATTATTCCCACTTTACAGATGAGTAAATTGAGGTACAGGCAGGAAACCAACTTCCCTGTGAAGAAAGAAACGTGTTGAAGGTGGGAATGAAGTGTATTTGGCTTCAGGGTTCATGAACTTAAGAACGATGCAATTAAAGAAATAAACAACAACATGTGTGCGATTGTACAATGAAAGCATACAGCTGCAAGGTGCACGTTGACATGGAGGATTAATGTTTGGAAATACTATTTGGAATATTAGCGCCACCTATTCCCTGTAAAAATATTTACTGAGAACCTACTGTGTGCAAACTCGAGTCCAGTGATGGGTCTTACCCTTCTCCCAGGTGGTGGATACCTGGGAACCTTCAGAAGTCCATGGGAAAGGACAGAGAGCAGCTTTGGGGGGCCACTTGATGTCTCCTGCCTTCCTAACCTCCTCCCTGTCTGTAGCCTGGAGGAGGCACTCCAGACTGCTGCTTCAATAAATCCTCACATACGACATTTTTATTAGATGACAGCTACAGCTTGTCCTTTGGCACTACTGGCACATTCTGTGATGGCCCAACTCTCCTAATTGTCGAGCTCCAGTTCTCCACTCTTTGTTTAATCCAATGGTCTATACCTCACAGAATTTCAAAGATAGAGTAGTCTTGTCATAATGCAGGTTGGCTTATAATTAGTCTAATTCAATTACTATCTAAATTTTGTCATTTACACTAAAATATCCCAAGTCTTTGTATGAATTCTAATGGGCAAATGTTTAAACAAACCATAACTGTGCTTCAAAAGCAATTTTTATTCACACTTCTTAGAATATATGAATACATCTATTTAGGTGTTGCAAAAAGTCTATTGACTCTGTAAACGGGAACGACTGTTAAAACTGCATTTTTTGTTTTCCTGCTATTGCTTTTAGGATTTGCCACGCATGTCCTGGAATATAGATCATCTCTTTTAACTTGGAGCATTGCTAACGTAGTAATCACATCAAACCGTGGATGCAGTGTTTTGAAACCCACTCACTCAGCCCCATCTACCTCTCTGGAAAGATAAATTAAAAATAATAATAACAAAAAAGAACAGAAAACAAAGCTCGCCTCCACCTGGCTTTGGGCCAGGAAAGAAGAAAGAAGCTTTTGTCATTGATGCTATTTATAACCCAGAATAGAATAATGAGATCTGATCAGGGGAAGATCTTTTGTTTGCTTAGCACGAACCCCACATCCCCTCAGTGAAACTTCACTGGGGGCATATTCAAGAGCTATTGGTGGTACCAGATGTGGAGCCAGAAGGAGGGAAAGGACCAAGATACCACAAAGAAGAAATGGAAAAAGACTGAGACCCACAGAGATCAGGAAGCAGCAGCTGCAGAGATGGGGAGTGGGGAGGCGATGCCAGCTACAGAGAGGCCGTGGAACCTGCGGGGAGTGGGGAGGCGATGCCAGCTACAGAGAGGCCGTGGAACCTGCG
>NW_003852464.1:3992575-4000031 GCF_000181295.1 Otolemur garnettii
GGGGAGGCGATGCCAGCTACAGAGAGGCCGTGGAATCTGCAGGGGGTGGGGAGGCGATGCCAGCTACAGAGAGGTCGTGGAATCTGTGGGGAGTGGAGAGGCGATGCCAGCTACAGAGAGGCCGTGGAATCTGTGGGCAAATGAGACGACTGAGGAGAAGAGGTGTCTTAAGTGTCCTGTCGAGTGAAATACAATGGGGTTGGTGGTGGTGAGTATAGAGCCACCCACCTCTGGTATCTTTGATAAAATATTGCTCATGAATGCCGCTGTGTGACTGTCTAGATGGAACTCCTGTTTCAATATGAGCACAGGGTGACAGCCTCAGAAACTGAGGGGCTGGAAGGTCATATCAACAACTCCTGTGTCCACAGGACACCTTCCTGGGTCCACAGGCCTCCTCCAAGTATTAAAAGGGAGTATTCTCTTGACTGATCCCGTCCTTAACTATACCACCCTTGAGGTCCAAGTCTGCTGTATTCATCCAATGAGTTTACCTTTGCCTCATAGGTTGAGGGTGGCCCTGAATTAAAGAGTTGAGGGGATTATCTTAAACAATACTCTTGTGCTTCTTTTACTCCCTTAACAGGAAGGCACTCGACATCACAGTCTTTTATTATACTGTGTCTTTGCCCAGAAATGAGATGAATTAGGTCTCGTGACAAATACATTTAAAAGGAAAGGTCTTGGTTAATTTATAGAAAAACACATATTTAGCTAAAAAGGAAAGAAAAAAATAAAAGAAAAACATGCATCTAATGAATAATTATAAACCGTGAATCTCAGAGTTGGGAGAGTAAATTGTTTCTGCATATCTGGAAATGTAGAAAGCTGTGTAATCACTAGTGAGCCACTGACTGCTCTGGATTAAATCAGCACCTGTTACCATTAAAGGAAGGGAGACGAGGAAGAAAAATGAAATATTATATTTTATGCACAAACCATTTTCCAAGCACTTAGTGTATGCAGAGATTTTGTAAGATTGGTTTCATTATGACCATTTTAGCATTGAAGATATGCAATCTTTGGGATGTTAATCAGCTCCTTCTAGTATATATAGAATGCACATTTGAAGTTCACTGAAGAATTACTGAGCTCATAGTCAAAGCCAGGCTGTATACATGAACAGGTTCAGAAAACTTTTTCTGTCAAAGTGTCAGATAGTAAATATTTTAGGCTCTGCATATCATATTGTCTGCTGAAATATTCAACTCCGCAGTTGTAGTGAAAATCATCCATATGAGTTAGGTAAAATAGGGTGAGGGGCTGTGTGCCAATAAAACTTTATTTATAAAACCAACTAAGCACCAGATTGATTTGGCATTTACAGGTGCATGATGCTGAGAAAGTCGCCTCATTAATATGTGGTCACAAAATGTCTCTATGGCTTTATTTAGACAATGTTTCCCCCCCAAAGAAGACAGCTCTTATTTCTTATAATTGAAAATGATTAAGAAAATATAAAGTATTTGTAAAATTTACATACTTGCGCCCAGATTCTTTTTCATTCATGTACCTATGGGGCCTCCTAACTTATTTGATTTATGGATTTTCCCTTTGCCTCTATTTCTTCCCAAAGTTTCCAACTCCAAGTGCAAATATCCTATGCTCTGATTTCCTATTAGACAGAACCACATTATGACTCCTGGAAGGCACATTAGGTTAGGGTTATTAGACTTGTCTTTAGGGAACCGCCATCTCAGAACATATCAGAATTTACGAAGCTGATGTGTTTAACAACTGCATCATCTCTGCAGCCCTACACCCAGATTAATGTTTCACAACCAACATTCTTCAAATCTTGATTTCAGCATCCTTGCAATATGATTACCTCCTTTGTTTATTTAGTTCCTTGGTGAGGAAAGAGGCTCTCCAGAAATTATTTAGTAACCTATGTCCTGGTTTTCTTTTTTTGAGATAGTCTAACTCTGTCACCCTGGGTAGAGTGCCATGGCCTCCTACCTCACAGGAATGCTGGGACTATAGGCAGCCACCACAATACCCAGCTAGTTTTTCTATTTTTCGTAGAGACAGGGTCTCTTGCTCAGGCTGGTCTCTAACTCCTGAACTCAGGCAATCCACCTGCCTCAGCCTCCCAGAGTGCTGAGCCACTGTGCCCAATCCCTATCTCCTGCTTTGAATACTCATCCCTTGTCCATATGTCAAGACAAATAATTATGTCAAGACAAATAATACGATATGAAATGAACATAGTTTTGAAAATTATTTTTCAGTTCTCTACAGCCTTTTGATTACGTATACTTTACTGACTCAGAAAAAGAATCAATCATCAAGAGAGTTTTTAAAATAAAGTTTCTATTATAATAATTATGATTAATTTTTCTATAGTATTGGAATTTCAGAATTTTCTTAAAGGAATTACTTTCCAATTTTACAACCTTCCCTCGGGGAAAAATGAAAACAATAAGAAGAGAGAAGAATTAAATAGCTACCATGTAATAAGTACTTAACAGGTGCCGTAGGTTATATGTGGAGTCCTATAAATATATTGATATTTTTAAATGCAAAAATAAAATCAGAGTAAAGTTCAAGAGCAAGATACAGTAATCAACTCGGGAGGCAGTGTTACCAGTGCTCACACCTACACTACCCAACCCTTAGTTGATTCTACAAAACAGTATCTAGGGTTTGGCTTTTACTAGTGCAGTTCTGATTTTTAGGTATGAGTTCTGTTAATTGTTCTGAGTACACTTGCTCTAGCCCAGCCGACCGCTATGTTAACTTATCTTGCTTACCTTCCAAAAGTGGATCATTTCAAGTGCCAGGAGAATTGACTTTAAGAAGTCAGGGTTTTGAGCTAAGCTATACCCATTGGGGGCAGGCCCCCAAGGGGTCTTAGAGAGTACTAAATCTATGACTTGATTACAAAGGAGATATAGCCATATTTCCAGAGATTTTGATTCACATCTGGGTAGAATTTAGGACTATACATAATTTTTCACAGTAAATTTTAAATCCCCAGTGCCATGTTTTTCATCCTTTTTTACTTCATGATACCCTTGAACTAGGCTTTGAACTACTTCTTTTTTCTTTTCTTTTTTTTTTTTTTAGTGGTAAGATAGGATTTTATTATACAGAAAGAAATGCAGACAGAGTAAATAGTATAGGAGCTTCTGGCAAAGGGGAAGACCCAAGTGAGAAATCTCTCTCAGGTCCCTTTTCAGGGTGAACTTCTTTCAGAGTAGTTTAATTAATAATCTTTAAAAATTTTCACAGCACACCTAAGGTCCTCTCACGGTGCACCAGGGTGCTGGGGGTACTGGAGAAAATCACTGCTCTCAAGATTCTGTTGCAAGTGGTTCTCAGAACCCATTTGAAGAAGCCAAGAGGGGGGACGGGTGAAGGGAGGGGTAATGCTGGGATCACGCCTATGATGTATCCTATAAGGGTACGTGTGAATCTCTCTAAATGTGGAATATAAATGTCTTAGCACAATGTCTATGAGAATGACATGAAGGCTATATTGGCCAATTGGATAAGAATGTTTCAAATTGTATATGGAAACAGCACACTGTACCCCATGATAGTATCAATGTGCACAACTAGGATTTAATAAAAAAAAAAACAAAAAGAAGCCAAGACCTAGATAGAACTGTCTCCAGCTGCATCTTTCCTCACCCCTTTCGTCTGCTAAGCAGGTCCTCCCAGTCGGCCCCCTGGAAGGGCCAGGCCAGGTCATGCAGAGATACTGCTTGCTCCCTAAAGCAGGTAAACAATATATAAGTTTTCAGGCTGAGCCAAGGTGATGACTCAATATTAACCTATGACAGCCTTTCTGGTCTGCATCGAGAAGCTTGATCCAGAACAATCTGTTTGTTCTACACTACCTAAACTTTCTTAATTACTGACATGTAAGGCTCATTTCATTCTCCAGCCATGTCTAGGAAATAAACACTCCAGCTCTGCATATCTTCACGACACCTTTGGTGTCTCCATGATTGAGAGCTGTTCTTCTGACTTTGGTACTAGAATACACATCCTCCAAACTATCCGCAGGCTCCATGTAATTTCCGCTGTGAGTACGAGCGTGTGAGCTCTTTCCTCCATCTATGAAACATCCTAGATTTCCAGCCCGCTCAATCCCTTCTTCTCAGTGCTGCAGCCTGGACTATCTGGTTAATGAAGCGCTAATCTGTTTAAACGGTGCTTTCCTTTGCTCCTTAAAATACTTAACGTGTATACACTGCAGAAAGCATACATTTCAACACCCATACTGTTAGAAAATGCACTTGTAATCCAGACCCTGCCAATTTATCCCAACTAATCTCCATCTTACTCCATGTACACATTCAATAGTTTTTGTTGTTGTTGCAGTTTTTGGCCAGGGCTGGGTTTGAACTGGCCACCTTCAGCATATAGGGCCGGTGCCCTACTCCTTGAGCCACAGGCTCCACCCTGTTTTTGCCTTTTACGTGTGTCATAATGAGTACCTGGAATATCCCTGAGGTTCTGCTTTGCTTCTGCCCTCTACTACACCCGCTCAAATCATCATCAGGCTTCTCCTGCCCCAATGAAAGTCTTCTTTTTTCTCATTCCCTAAACGTATTCTCCACCTAACCCTCAAAGTGAATGCTGAAAACATAACCAGATCGTTGTAGTCTACTCGACCCTGCAATGGCTCACGCTGCCCTCTGTTAATGTCTGTATTCCATCCCCGGCTCTATAGGCCCTGTTGGATCTGACTCCTGCCTACCCTCTCTGCCTTCTCTCCTTTGCTTCTCCCCTTCATTCAAATCACATCCACAGACAGACCTTGAGGTCCTCATCTAAGCTGAGCTCATTTCCATCTGAGGGACTCTGTACTTGGCACTCTCGGTAGGATTTCCTCCCCAGGCCTCTGCGGGGCTGGACCTACTCCTTATCCAGGTCCCACTGTCACCTGGTCAGAGACGTTCTCCTTGACCACACCGTCAAACGCCAGCTGTCTTTTCAGTATCTTTCATCTTACTGTGTTTTATTTTCTTCATGCATTTGTCACTATGCAAAATCACCTGAATTAATTTGTTTACCAATATATTTGTATCCCTTTGCTACTCAATTACAAGCTCATCATGTCCCTGTACAGGATGCAAGCTCAATAAACCTTTGTCGAATTTCTCAATAGCTTGGTCTATATTATTCCTCCAGCTTAAAATATGGTTCTACACCTTTGGCTGCTGACGACCACTTGTTAGGTTGTTGGATACTTTACAACATTTGGTTCAAAGAGCTTTTCTGCCGGGAATGAATCTTTTTTCCCCAGATTTGCCTTGCTCCTCACCTCTATGACAGCATTAAACTATGTCCTAATCACTTGTTTGCACGACCTCCTCCCTAACCAGACTTCCTTAGAGTAGAGGCTGAGTCTCACTCATCTCAGTATCCTCTGTGTTTGCACAGTTCCTCAGGAGTGTAGATAATAAATATGCCTTAAACAAATGAACAAATTTGCTGCTGCCTCTACCAGCACAGACAAGATATTGTGAGAACTGTGATGATCAGAGTGATATAGTCTGAAGACGGATACACAATCTGAGCTAAAGGCTTTCTCTGTATTTCATCCTATTTTTGAGGATATATCTTCAATATATTTGCTCATTACTGTTGATGATATAATGGTTGCTCCAATTACAGCTATAGGTATTAATCGTGTTGATCTGCATATGCCTATAATTATACTTATCAGTTAGAAGCAATGAAAGTACAAAGCTCAGCCCATGAGCCATTTCAAATATCTTCTTAATTGAAAAAATAAAGCAAATTTCTGCATTGAAGTAATCACTGAATTTTAATTATTCTATTTAAAATTTCATAAAACCATTTAGTGGATAAAATATAACATCTATGGTGATGCGCATTCCTATACATGTTAAGTCTACACTTGGGTCTACATATGTACTTGTTTTCAATTTTTCTTTTTGTTTTTGGCAGTCGTAGTCAGTACATTTATTTCAGGGGAACAAAACAATTTTAAGAATTCCAAAGAGACTCCTAATCATTTATCTCCTTCCTCTCTGGGTACTGCCAAATAACTTCGAAACATCCTTTCTCTCGTCTTCATTACATGGATGAATAAGTTTATTTGGGGATTTATTTACTAAACTAGAAGATGGTTCTAGTTTTCTAACTTTCATGTTTTGAATTGCCCTGTTGTGTCAGTAAAATGACCTTGCGGTAAAGTTGAATCTGTAAATGAGATAAAATGGCAAGAGACAACTGAAATTAATTCAGATGTTTGAATTGGCGTAATTCCATGTGAGGAAGAGAAAAAGAAGTGGGGAGGAAGAGAGAGGAAAGGAACAGTCAAGTGTTGTAATATTATACACGCCAAGAAAGAAGACAATGCACAGTCCAGTCAAGTGGTTTATCAATACTAGGTGGAGAGGGGAGAACAGACAAGGCATTACATTATGTGAACCAAAAGGCCAACCCCTGTTTAAAATCATGAAGCCCATGACATCTGTAGACCCAGATTTGCCAGCTGAACAAAAGTCACTAGATCCAACTTCTGTTATTTGGGAAGGCAATCACCCCAGTGGCCACGTTTTCTCCCAACTCTAAGAGAATCAGGAATACGTAGCAACGTTTGCAAATGACCACAGTCAGCAGGAAGGGTAATGGTCATGGTCTCCCTGATCAGAAACACATTTTTCAATCTCAGATGTTAAAAAAATCACAAAGATACAGTAAAATCAAAATTATTTAAAATTATAGAATTGCTTTCTCACGTCTAAGATTTGGTACATTAAGGCAACTTATGTGCCTGAGATGCATAAACTTCTATTACAGTTTCAAATACAAAATTAAGATGTAGATTTACGATTATATGTGGAAATTATAGTAGACACAGGCGGCAATGAGAAATTTACAACCATGGTTTTTTCATTCACTATACATATTTAGTTTTTCAGTTTAAGATAATTATTTAGTACATAGAAAAGTTTTAGTGAGTCTGAGAGTTACCTCAAATGAAGTCAATATATTAGTTTTATAATTATAGATCTTCTATTACTGCACATAATGAGTGTAATGAAATGGTATCTCCTGTCATACAAATGTGGAGTCCTTCTCTGCTTCAAGCCAAATAATTTGCTTAGGAACTTGGTTCCAGGTGAATAGCTATTGTTTTGTGTATATTAAATAGTAATATACATATATACTATCTGCATTCATAGATTAAAAAACTGAAGATAAAGAAATAAAGGCATTTTAGTAATCTTTATTTGCACTCCTAATAATTTTGGGAACCATAATTTTTACTCTAGGTTATATAATGTCAATGTAAAAGGTTTATTAAATATTATAATCCAGCAATATAGAGTAATACCACCGCTATCCCATTTAACACAATAGATTTTTCTCCTGAAAGTCAGGTATAAAATGGGATTGTAGCAAATAAGATAAAAGTATAGGGCTTTTTTGCTATTGAAAGCATGTTTAAGAGTGAAAAATTATCCTC
>NW_003852464.1:4000546-4012159 GCF_000181295.1 Otolemur garnettii
CCCCTCCAGGGCCAACGCCATCTGGTCTCCAGTTCGCTGTGGACGCATTTGTCAGAAAGAACACACTCCCGTCACACCCTCCTTCTCTCTCTTCGCCTGGTCTGTGTTTATAGCAGCATATTGGAAGGGCTGACATCATGGCTCAGAGGGTAGCAAGCTCTCCTTTGAGGCTACAGGAGCCTCTTCAAAGCCAATGAGGCACATTTTAGAAATGAGCCCTAAGGAGAATCCTCCTATGACTTGGTCCTGCCCCCTGCTCCGTCCTGGGCTGGGGCCAAAAACCCCAGGGCCTGATCAGTACGCCTACTCTGAAACAAAACGTCCTATGTTTAATATTTCCCTTTAAAACGATGATTTTAATGACTAAAGCTGTACTAGTTTTCATATGAAAACAAAGATAGCTATCCATTCTCTGACTACTGCCCTAAATAATGAATAAACAAACAAATAGCAAATAAAAGGATGGGAGGGGGAGGGTGGGGAGGAGAGGGAGGCTGGTGGCTAATCCCAGATGCAAGTCCAGGGAATCTACTCCCAGCCAGCCAAAGCCACCCTCTGTCACTCTAGAAATGCTGGCCAAGGTGTTTCCTTCCATCATCTTCTCTTCGGATGGGGAAAAAATGAAAAATGGCTTAAGCATTAAAACCAGTGTGTCCAGAAAACACCTGCAGTCCTGGGTTTGTCTCTTCCTTCCCCTACAAACGTAGCAATGACAGCTGAGCCCGTCTCCAACCATACTTCTCCCACTGACTCCTCCGCATTTCTCTTTTAAGGATTCATATGATGACCTTGGGGCCACCAGGATAATCTGGAATAATCTCCCCATATCAGAGCCATAACCTTAGCAACACATGAAAAGTCCTTTTTCTTTACTGCTATATAACATACAATACTCACAGGATCTTGAGATTAAGGAGTAGGCATCATTGTGAGACTTTGCTCAGTCAAGCACCACGCCCTGGACCCCGCTGATGCAGTTCACTAGGCCTGCATGTGTTGGAACTTACGGTTGTGGGTTTTCCCCATAGAACCCCTGCCTATGAAAGAAAGCAGAGGCATATGTCTGGGTATCTCTCAGCATCCCTGAACAGCCTGTGACAGCGAAGATGTCCTCCAAGTAGCAGCAGTGGAGGACAGGTCACCGCAGAGCCCACAGCCTGGGGTGGGCGGTGCTTCCTGACAGCCAAAGTGTGGCCTCATCACCGGCTGGCCAAAGGCCACCTGTTCCACCCACATTAAGAGATGCACAAAGTACTGGGAGGAATGATGAGTGACACACGGGCCTTCCTGGGAGCACTGCAGAAAAGACTTTCAGTAGATTGTGTTTAAATTGAGCTTTGAAGAACACAGGAAGTTTAATAGGAGAAATGGCAACTGGTGGGATAAATCATTTTAAATAAATAGAAAACCGAGTACATGCTGGCGAATGTGGAGAACAATAAATTTTGTATAAAAGAATGTGTGTTTAAATCTGGCATATCAATATTACGTGATGGCTAGATTCAATATGGTGAAATAAATCTATCAGCATCTCTTTAATCTTGCCTGCGGAGATACTGGAAATCCTGATTTGCACTATATCAAAGGGAAGCCATCCAGATCGGCCAATTCCTCACTTCGTGTGAGTTCCAGTTAATTTAGTTCTACACAAACCAAGGATAGCCTATATGTCTATGTTCAATCAAAGATCTACAGGGCACACTCACTAATACACCCACCCTACATTGCACATAAGAAAACTTCCTGAACTATATCTAAAAACGATCTTTAAAAATTGGAGCAAGGCGTCCTCAGAATGAAGGTGATGTTTCTTAACAAGATATCCTCATGGTAAAATAGAGAAAGGAAAAGAACATCAGCTATTTAAATTAGGGATACTAACTGAAAAGTACTCTGATTTATACTGGACAACAAACTGAAGCAGGAACAAAGAGTAGCAGGTGGTTAGTGCCTCACTGTACACAAACACCGTGTGACAGTAAGTAGGCTTGTGGTTATCAAGTTTAATATCCACATTATCTTTGTAAGGTATAGTTTATTATGGGCAGGGTATATATGAAGAAATTGAGATCCAGACGCGTTAGAGAAATGTCTTGCTTGCGAAGGTGGAACTTGAATCCTATACTCTGTGAATTTAAATATTATCCTTTCCTACTATACTTCATGCCACGCCAAGAATAATGTCACACATAGTGTGTGATACTCAGGAACCACTCAAGTGGATAAAATGTATTCCAGTAGCTATTTACAGTGATACAACATGGATCTACTTTTTATTACAAAATCATTTTGACTACAAATGACTTTTCAATGGCAGGTTATAACAGGTCCTGCCTTGACAGCAATATATAAGATTTTGGAGAGTGAGGTTCCTTGTTTTAATACTGCAGATAGAAGAAAGTTAAAAGTATGTGGGAATAAAATTGGTCAAAAAAAATTGAATAAGGAATTAAAATGGTTTTGGAGCATGTGGTGAGTCCATTCTAAGTTTTAGCTGAGAGAGTACAGAGAGGAAAAAATATAAAAGCAGAGTGTATCCATTTGGTGTGGCTGCTGGGACAAAGTGCACAGACTGAGCGTCTAAACAAACAGAAATGCGTTTCCTCACAGTGCTAGAGGCTGGGAGGCAAGGTCACGGTGCTGGGAGGATGGGTTACTTCTGAGGGCCATGAGGAAGGATCTGTCCTAGACCTCACTCCGTGGCTCAGAGCTGGCTTTCAACTCCCCGTGTCTTCACATCACCTCCCCTGTGTACACGTCTGGGTCCAGATATCACCTTCTTGGGAAGACACTAGTAATGTTGGCCTAGAGTCCAACTTAATGGCCTCATATTTACTCTGTGACAATTCTATTTCCATAAATGGTCATATTCTGATGTAATAGAGAATATGCGTCTTTGGGGGTGGTGGCACAGCTCACTCTATCACACAAAGGACGCACACAATCAAAATTCACATGAAAGACTTATCAACCTATGGAATCAATTGCATACATCACAATACATAAAAAATATTCATAGGAAGTCATTTATGTACGTGAGAAATTTAGAAATTCATAGTGTCCCTTATTGGTCTATTAATAAGTATTATAAACAAATACATAACCACTAAATCAACTCTCTTATCTTTTTGCCTGTTTAAGCCTTTTTGCTTTTTACTATATCAAGAGGTGCTTTAACTTTTCACTCCATAACCTCAAGAATAGCTATATAGATTTATCATATAGTAGGTGGTGGGAGGGATAACATTCTTCAAAAGCACTTTTGTGGGGTCAATTCATGCCCACAGGTACAGTTAGGAAGGGGGAGAGAGAAAGACCAATAATGGAAGACCCTACTGCCTCCAAGCACTGGGTATTGAGACAAAGATCACTGTTCACTTTCTTAGTAAAACAAACTTAGAGCAACTGCATGTTTTGCCTTTTGTTCAATGGCTTAACCTTTCCTTGTTTATTAAATCAATTTTTTTAGGACAGGTAATCATCCATTAGAGTGAAAACATTATTATCTTTTTAATAACGATGCCTCAAAATATAGGATACAGGCCGGTCAGATGAGAGTCGGAAGTGACTATCACACTTTCATTCTATTTATTTTGTGAAAGAAAAAAAGATATATATACACATAATATATATATATATTTATTTATTGAAATATAGAATATAATTTTTATTAAAACTATATATTTTTTTACTAGCAGGTTTTTCTCTTCTATTTATTTTAGGCTGCAATTGATTGTCAGGATTGAGCTTTGTTGAAATACTACTTACACTGAAGGAATGGAGCTGGGTGGCATCCCATAGTATATCCCCAAAGTGAGAAAGAACATGGAAAGTTCTCTACAGAAAATTGCCATGATAATAACATTGCACTGGCTGGAGCCGGACCCCTAAATCACTGAATCATGGGATTTCAAAGGTGGATACTGACTTTTTGATTTGTCTAGAGTGGACAGTTAATTTAATTAAAGAGATGGAATGTATTGAATGAAAACAATGAGGCTATATTGGGATACTTGGCATTGGCATCTAACATCTAATACACTATGATTGTTTCATACAGAAGCTGAATATTATGTTTGACAGATCAATTATTCTTCAAATAGATGGAGGAGAAATAGACATGCCAAATCAAAGCTGATTGACTCAGCAAAATGTTCAATAACACTGTCACTATTTATCAAAGCCACTGGCTCCAAGCACAGCAGCTTACTAGAGTGGAAACACAAACAACACATATGTGAAGGGCTGGTCATAAGCAGCACAAGGTAAAGGGTACTGAGCAGAAGCAGAGGAGTTCTACCTTGCTTTGGGGATGCCAGGCACAAAACACATAAGTAGAGTGTTGACAGATCTTTAGAGAGCAAAAGGCCTGTGTCAGTGCTGTAGGTTCTGGCTGGTTTCACCAGGCTGATATGGAGTGCCTGCTGGCCCAGGGGCCATTCCATCAAGTTGTAAGAGAAGGGGTAATAAATCAATGATTTCCTCCTCAATCCAGTATATCCTTTATGGTAGAGTGTTGCAGTCATGGTGTCCAATGAATCAGTCTCCCCATGCCCAGGCCCTTGGACAGGCTACTAACATAATGACTAGAGCTGACATGTGTCACCCAATAGGACACTGCAGTAGATTCAAGGTCATTAAAGACATCATAGCTCCTGTCTTACTTTTTATCTTGGATCACTCTCATGGGTTTCCACCCAAAAGGACACTGAAGCAGCCCTTCACAGCAGTCCACTGGGAGAGAACCATACTGGCTATGTGAACCACTTACTGGCCATGTGAGCAAGTTTCTTTGGTAAAGAAGAATGTCCTCCAGAACACATGTGGCAAGATACGCATCTGTTTGCATGCTTTTCTTCTAGAAGAATATTCCACAGGGAAATTCTATTCTCCAACAGATCTGGATGGTGTCCCTGGACATGTTCGTTTTTCTCAGTGGTCAGAAAAATTCAATTCAGAACCCCACCAGAGGTGGCGCCTGTGGCTCAAAGTGGTAGGGCGCCGGTTCCATATGCCTGAGGTGGTGGGTTCAAACCCAGCCCCGGCCAAAATAAAAGAAATAAATAACCCCACCAGAAAAAGACACTCTGGTCAAATGACCTCTAGAGCTAATAGTGGTCCTGCAGCTGGCAGACAAGGATGGGCCCCTAACTTCACTGGAGTACTCGCTCCACCCTCATTGGAGAAATAAAGGCAATGACAAACCAACAAAAGTAAATTTTAAGCAATATTTACTTAATTATTGTAATTAAGTAATAGTTACTTAAATGTCACTAAATTCAATGTGGAAAATTCAAATCTCTTAAAGACATCCATTAAAACCTATCAAAAAAACTAACAAATCAGAACGATTTCAGGACCCACATGAGCATACACTGGGAAAGGAATCTTAATTATTGAGAAGTGAACTCCATGGTGCCAGAACTATTTCCACGGTCATCCCACATTTAATGCTTAGGTCTTCGTTTCCAAAGTCATAGATTAAAGACAAAATAATGACTCCACATGGTAAAAAAGCAAGAGAAAAATTGCAAATGATTATTGAACTACAATATTTTAGTATAGAAGGAGCTTTGTAAGAGACTAGTGCTTGATTAAGCAAGTATTAAACATGGTGGCACCACTGATTTAAAGTAGGACAAGTGATAACGGGTATTTACTATTTCCAGGTGTTTTGATCATATCCTTGTTGTTACCCATGTTGCATCCTTCAAGAGACACACAATCCATCTGCATTCTAATTGCAGCTTTGCTTATTACTTCTGTCTAGATCTGTTCAAAGCATTAACACCTTTTCATCCCAGGAGAAGAAAAGTAATAAACATGAGTAACTTGGCACCTGACAGCAGCCAAATACAACATGGATGTCAAGGTCAGACTCCCTTTGTAGATCGTCCCTGCCCCAAATATACATTTACAAAGACAATTTTTCATTCATGCTTTAGCTGTAATTAAGGGCCTACTATACACCAAGATTTTATCTGGTATGAAAGATACTAAAAGGAGCAAGTCCTAGTCACCATCTCCAAGTGTTTCATAGTTTAATGGAGGACGCAGAATGCAGTGACTCAATATTGGAAATAACAAGTGCTATAACAGACATATTCGATACTTTAGGATTAGAGCATTTTTAAAGATCTTTAAAATCTTAAAGATTGGCCTGAAGGATATTACACAGAATTAGCAAGGATTGCACAAGAAAAATCATACTTTCCAACCTGAAGATGAACGTTGAAATTGTTACTGCTACCTTGGTCTAATTCATGATCTCAGTGCACTGAGAGTCAATCTTGTCAGATGTACAATGAACACAATAATCCATAAAAAATACCTGCTTCACAAAATGAAGTGTTGTAAAGGACCCTGCACTCAGTGTTTTGTGGGGAAAGGAAAGGCCGACATCATGCTGCAGGTGTTCTGGGCCCAAAGGGCAGCATGGCTTAGCACACGAATAATTAATTGTTGAGATCCCAAAATGTGCTCAGCAGTAGAAATTGGAAAGCTGTTTTTTTAAAAAAAAAAATATTAGAGAGAATGCAGATCAAATGGGTGGGAGGCATAAATGAATAAACAACAGCTACGTTAAAATGTAGAATATAAATGTCTTAGCACAATAACTAAGAAAATGCCATGAAAGCTATGTTGATCAGTTTGATGAAAATATTTCAAATTGTATATGAAAACACCACACTGTACCCCATGACTGCATTAATGTACACAGCTATGATTTAATAAAAAAAAATTAAGAGTGGGGGGCGCCTGTGGCTCAAAGGAGTAGGACAATGGCCACATATGCTGGAGGTGGCAGGTTCAAACCCAGCCCTGGCCAAAAACTGGGGGGGGGAGGAAATATATATATATATATGTGTGTGTGTATGTGTGTGTGTGTGTATATATATATATGTGTGTTGTAGAAAATTATAGTAGAGCTCTTGCCCTTTTTTCAAAAATTGCCCTTGAATCTTATTACCTGCATAGAAAAAAAATATATAAAATTAAGAAAGAAAAAATAGCACGGATGATAAAGAGTTACAAATATTTGCCTGGAGAACTAGGCATGGCCAGGTGTTCCCAGCTTGTCTTATGACATAGTCTATATATGAACAGGGAAACTCGGAGAAGCCCCTTGTCTTCCTGATCTCAATTTTACACCTGTTTCGATACTTGGCCAAGGTTTTAGACTCAATGCTCCAGTCCTGAGGGCCCAGATTCATCATTTTCATGCTGTGTCTTTCAGGATGGGCTTCAGAACTCTACCGTGCCTCCTCTCTCTACGTTACTGATATGTTCCCAGCTGTGGTCCTGGTGGCTGGTGGTTCACCTGCGGCTCTGAACTCCAGTGGTTTAACTAAAAACCTTCCTAGTTTCTCCTAACTACGCAGATATCGCAGGCTAGGTACAGAAAATCTTACTAAGACTCACGGTATTAAACCAGGAACACAGACGAATACCAATAGTGGATGTGACGCGGGCCAAGGAAAAAGCAATAAATTGGGAGTTTTGATCACTACTGCAAACAATAGTGGTTCTCTAACCAAACATATCCAAACCCAATTTAAAAAGGTGAAACACTGTTCCAGTCAAATATTATACATTCATGGGTTCAGGGGACAGCTCGTGCCGTCCCTAGATAAATACTTAATGCTTTCCAAGATCTGTCCAGTTTTATCTCCAGCTGCCTCTGACCCTGGGGTGTGCCTTTCCACAGGAAAACATCATAATTTTGCCATCTTCACTACTTTCATTAATAAACTAAAAGGCATGGGGTGGCTTTCGCAATAGAGTACAAAGCCTAACGGAGCTTTCTTAGGGTCCAATGCATTGGGGCACCAAGGCCTGAAGCTGGTCCACTGGGGTGACTTTATGCAAAGAAAGTAAGATTTCATTCAAACGTGGCCAGTACTCAAGAACGTTCTGAGGTGGGAGCCATCGTCTTTCAGCTAATAGACAAGCAGGTAAAGAAACTAGTCAGAACAACCCAAGAAGGCATAAACTCCCCAGAAGAACAGGGGAAGACGTGTCTAAAAGGAATCTAAGGAATCTAAGGAATCCTGAACCTCCTTAGGGAACATTGCCAACCCCCATACTACTCTGGGGAATCAGAGATTTTCCTAGGAAATAAGAACGCATATATTTAACAAATTTGCTTTTTAAATGGGGCAAGATTATACAGTAGCTACAATGGGTCTCAAGGACTCGGAGGCCAGGGAACCTTGCCTTTCAATTTAGTGCTGGTGAACTTCTTGGCCTCTATCGCTGTCTTCAGACCCATGAAGTTCTTGGATCCCTTTTTCAGATCAAAGATGTGCCACGACCCTGGAACAGGTAGTTTTCTGTCAATCACTGTTGCCCAGGTGGCAACTGCCAGGTAATTATTCACAGATGTACTAATGGCACATAATGAAAAACTGCCTGCCATTCATCTTTCAGTGTTCCTTGTATTTTCTCTGGAGTGAGACAAAAGGCACCTTATGAGTATGTTAATTGAGGCCATAATTGGCTGATAGGTATAATCAGATCTTCTTTGTGTTTCTCAATATTCGGTTCAGTTGCTCTATAATGTCACCCCAATTAAAAAGCAACTTTGTTAAATATATGCATTCTTATTTCCTAGGAAAACCTCTTATTTCCTAGGAAAACCTCTGATTTCCCAGAGTAGTGTAGAAAGGGCAAGGCAGCCCTGATTTTCCAGCTGTTAGTGAGCACAGGGCCTTTGAGTCATCATGCAAAGCTTTTTGTAAAGTCAAGACAGGTATTCATAGTATCTGTTAATTTAACATGTTTATTTATATCCCTGGAGAATGACTGCTGGATATAAATACAGGCATATTTTAAGGTTGAACATGTTGTAGTTTTTAGAATATCAAACAAATCCTAAATAAGAGGATTCAACTCACAAAAAGTAGTTTGAAAATAATTTGTGTCAAGGAAGAAATGACCTCGATTTCACAACTGGAGACTCATTAAGTTACACAGGAATTACCAGGTCAGATTTTACTTAAATAAAATCAATTTCCAAAAATGATTTGTATTTTACATTGGCTGTTCTCAGAACTTAATAACTGAGAAACTCTTCAATATAACAGCTGAAAGTATTTCGTTATTCATATTTTGGTGTAAGAATCTACCATGGATTCGGTTCAAACCTGGCCTCAGCCAAAAACTGCAACAAAAAAAAAAAAAAAAAAAAAGAAAAAGAATCTACCATGGATTCAATATGATGCATGATGTCTTTTAAATGAAATTAAGAAAGCCTGAGGTGAGACAAACACAGTACCAGAATGAAAGTATCACTCAAGTTCTAGGCAAGACTGCAGTTCATATACTATCTTCAGCTAGATTTTTTCATTCATTTAATCTGAAATCACACAACCTTTAATATTATAAATGAGACAGTGTAGAGGCTTGTTTTGAAGGTTAAGAAAACAGATTTAGAAATGGTGAGTGGTTTATAGATGGAACATTGTATCACACATGGAGCCAATTCTGAGTTCTGGACAAGTATGAATCGACCAGACAGTGAAGGGTATCCTATTTGCTAGAGAAAGTAATAAACAGACGACATGCAGTTTGCAAAAAGAAATGATACCTTGGAGGGCAAGAAAAATGCCTTCTTCATCTTGGCATTCATATGTTTATCCTACAAAGCTCAGTTCAATATTTTATAAATGGTAAGACCTTGACAAATATTGAATAGAATGATTTCTCTAATAAAATTCACCTTTCCCCACCACCAGTTCTTTAGCATATGATGATTTTCAAACTTTAGCTTTTAGTTTTACATTAGCATTACCTGGGAAGTTTAATGTTGCCACATGCTACTTTCAAAATTCTTTTCAGTTTAGGCCAGGTGCAGTGGCTCACACCTGTAATTCTAGTACTCTGGGAGGCCAACATGGGAAGAACAGTTGAGCTCAGGAGTTCAAGATCATCCTGAGCCAGAACAAGACCCTGTCTCTACAGTCAGACGGGTGTTGTGGCAGGTGCCTTTAGTTCTGACCTCAGGAGGCTGACGTAGGAGGATTGCTTGAGCCCAAGAATTTAAGGTTGCTGTGAGCGAGGCTGATGCCCACTCTAGCCTGAGCAACAGAGTGAGATTCTGTCTCAAAAAGAAACAAAAAATATTTTCAGTTGGTCATGGAAACATTTAGGAAGCTGCAGCCTTCAGATCACTAGAAATACCACCTTGGGTTAGGAGTTATCAATAGTTCTTTCTTGTTGGAACAGGATTCAGAACAAGTCAGAGAGTATTTATTGAGAAAGAAATGAAGATGAGAAAAGGTCCTCTCTCCTCTTTGCTCCATCTCATTAAGGGTTGAGTGAGTGATGATTATACATGTATATACAATACGTATGTCTAGGATCTGTGCAGAGATAACACAGCTCCTGGATTCCTCACTTTAAAAAGCAATTAACCCTCCCTTCTCCCAACTCCACCCATCCCAGCAAGGTGATGTGCTACAAGGAACGGAGTGCAGGTCTTCAGATTAGACAGACCTAAGGAACTTCACGTTCTGCCTCCAATATGTCCGAACAGTGTGTCCAGTCAAGTGACAAACTCCCAAGTTAGCTGTCTCTGTCTCTGTCTCTCTCTCTCTCTCTCTCTCACAGGCACACAATAACTAGCTCATAGTGCTTTTATGGAAATAGAACACAACCTTTAATGCTTTTTCATAGCAGATATTCCAGAATTATAACTATTTTTTTCCTTTAGAGGCCCCAATTTTATGGAAATAAGATACTTATTCCCAATTTTATGGAAATAAGATACTGTAACACATATATTGTACACTAGTTGAAAACATCCCCGTGACTCAAAAAAAAAAAAAAGGAGATGTGGAATAAATGACCTTTAAAATCAATTTCTTTACCCTGGGATTGGATGATTCTATGATTCACATTTATTTACTTAACCTATCTACAATTCACTGCAGGATTTTATTGAATGTTGTCCGTTGAAAGTACATCATCCAGCATGACTAAAACGTTATCAGGTTTTATATTTTTTTGTAGACATACAGTTTGACTCCTAAAATCTCAATGCCAACATCTTTGGGAACACTATTAGTTTTTTACTGGAGTCTCAGACAGTAATGAATGGCCCTGTCACACACGAAAGGGAAAGTATAAATATCTTAAAATGTCCAATATGTTTCAACAACTGAGAAGAAACCATCCTGGAGGGGTCTCTGTGATTCTGTGCATGGAATGCCAACTTGCTTTTTCATTCATGTTCTGCTCACTTAATAAATTCCCTTACAGGCTTCAAATGACCCCAACTTGCCGAAGACTTAATGAAAACTTGAATATACTGAAATTCAACTAAAGTTCCCCTTCTACTGGCCCCAAAGTTTGTGACAAAGTCACTGACAGACGGTGGCCATTAAGCTGTGCTCACACTAGACGGGACTCTATTATTTTTTTAATGAAAATGATTAGAGTTTCCAAAATATTAAGCAGCAAACGAACAGTGCTTTCACTGAAGTTTTAAATAAAAAATGGCTTTGTTGGTTCTTCTTTGCTAGACACTGAAATAATAATAATGACGATTCAGATGATCATAAAAGGCATAATATACATTAAGCAACCCTTGAATTGTGACTTAACTGTTCT